>NC_133333.1:217282021-217422021 GCF_042186555.1 Aquarana catesbeiana | reverse complement strand
TATTTATACTTGTATACTTTATTAAAATTATTTTTTTAATGATTATAAATGTATTTTGCATTTATATGAATGGTGTATAGCTGCATTACATATGTGCATTACATTCATTTACTATACACCATTCACATTTAAATAGGGACATGTATGATCTTTAAATATTGATAAAAACAATGTTTTTTTTATAATTAGGTTAATGTATATTGTGTAGGGGGAATTTATCTTTATTATTTTATTAATATGTTGGGAAATAATGTGTGCTGATTTGTGTTAAACTTTTGTATTTTATGGTTCCTCATACTGTAATCCCGCTATATCACACGAGATTATAGTGAGAGGAGCCATTCTCAGGAGTTCCTGGCGTTTGTAGATCGCTCCTCAACTCAACATGAGAAGCGATCTACACACTTTCATAAACAGGCACTCAGAGGAGAGCGATCTCCTCTGAGAATGCCTGAGAACTGAAAAGCGGTATTTTACCGCACTTTCATAAAAGGACACCATAGAGCCCACTTTATTTCCTGGCTGGAGGATGTCCAGTATAATCTGCAGTAGCTCTTCCTCCCTAACTTGACCTGCCTTTTTTATTCATTGGATTTCAGTTCCCTTATTAACTGCTTGCCAACCAGCCGCCGTCATTATACTGTGGCAGGTCGGCACGATCCCGTGAGCCATCGTAGCTATACGTAGGCTTGCAGGATCAGGATAGCAGGCGCACTGCAGGGTGCGGGGGTGCCGATGCTCGTGGCCGACGGTCGCGATGACCGCCGGCCACGAGCGATCGTGGGTATGAGAGGCAGAACAGGGACGTGTGTGTGTAAACACACAAATCCCTGTTCTGTTCGGTGAGGAGTGACAGATCGTGTGTTCCTAATAGCTAGGGACCAGGATCTGTCATTTCCTCTAGGTCAGTCCCCTCCCCCTAACATTAGAAACACACACAGGGAACACAGTTAACCCCTTGATCGCCCCCTAGTGTTAACCCCTTACCTGCCAGTAAAATGTTTACAGTAATCAGTGCATTTTTATAGCACTGATCGCTGTATAAATGCCAATGGTCCCAAAAATGAGTCAAAAGTGTCTGATGTGTCCGCCATAATGTCGCAGTCCCGATAAAAATTGCAGATCGCCGCCATGACTCAGGTTCTCTCACCTCCCCGAGCGGAGAGCTGCTGGCTGTCAATCAGCATCTCTCCTGCTCTGCTCCTCCATGCTCATTGGAGCGCTGAGCTGTGATCAGTCCAGGCAACTGGCGGATCCAGACTTCCTAAGTCAGGATGACGCGCTGCCTGGACTGAACTTGGTGACGTCAGCGGAGAGCAGACTTCAAACCGCTCTCCACTGAAAATGGGTCACAGGAGTGCAAAAATGAATTGCACTGCTGTGACCCTTAGGAGAAGCCCAGCCTAAAAAGCTCAGGCTGGACTTCTCCTTTAAAGGAGGCTTTGGAACACCAGCTCCTTCAGACTGACAACCATCCATCGGGGCATTTTAATATTTGCATAACTCCTCCCAAGAGCCGGCCCACTGCTTGCATCAGGGCTGAGGGCTCTTGAGGGGAGTACTGAGACAGGGTGTTGTAATGTTCTGATCTTCCTGCATTGCATAAAGCAGCCTTGTTCAATCAGGGTGCCCAGGCCAGGCACCCTGTGGTGCCTTGAGGTTTCTTCAGGGGTTGCTTGGCAAAATGCCTAAAAATTGCCCCAAAATTGTATACAAGCCAGCGTGTGGATAAAGCTGCCTTTTAGTTAGACAAAGCCACAGGTTTGCATTGGGCACCATTACAACCTTCTTGAGAGTTCCTTAGCTATGTGATGGAGAAAAACTGAAGCAGAAGAGAAACATTGGAATACTAGTCAGTACTAGTGTGCAAAAGGGTCTATTTGCTTTGAAGGAATGTGTCATGTCTTTGTAGTAAAAAGGTACTATTGGAAGAATTCAGCAGAAGCAGCATTATGCTCCTGCAGGATAGTTATGGCTAGAGATGTCTCTAGCAGGGGTGGATCCAGGGGGGGGCAACGGGGCAATTGCCACCCCCGAGAAATCTGTTACAGCCAGGCCGGGCGGGTGAGCTCCGCGGGCGGCTCCGAGAGCGGGCGGCTCCACCGCGGGCAGATAAGATAGCGGGCGGCTCTGCGGGAGTGCCGGGCAGCTCCGTGTAAGGGTGGGCAAGCAGGCGGGAGAGAGAGCAGATTGGCCGGGCTGCGGGTGGCTCCATGTGTGGATGGGCGGGTGAGACAGGCTAGGTGTGTGTGTGTGGGGGTGGCTGGCCAATCAGCGAGCCAACTGGCAGGGGAGCAGAGAGATGACATCATCTCTCACCGCCCCCACATCTCTGCATTAACTTCCGCCCTCACTGTGCAGGTAGCGTGGGCAGCAGGGAAATTACATTATCTCTCTGCTGCCTGTCTCTGGGACAAGAAAACAAGAGACAAGCAAAACACCATCTTACCTGGCACATGACAATCCACATCTAGTGGCAGATGACGTGGCAAGTGACAATCTGCATCTAGTGGCAGATGACGTGGCAAGTGACAATCTGCATCTAGTGGCAGATGACGTGGCAAGTGACAATCCGCAATGTGTGGCAGATGACGTGGCAAGTGACAATCCGCATCTAGTGGCAATTGACGTGGCAAGTGACAATCCGCAATGTGTGGCATATGACGTGGCAAGTGACAATCTGCATCCAGTGGCAGGTGACGTGGCAAGTCACAATCCACAATGTGTGGCAAGTCACAATCCGCCTCTAGTGGCAGCTGATGTAGCAAGTGACAATCCGCAACATGTGGCAGGTGTCAATCTGCATCTGGTGGCAGGCAAGTGACAATCCATAAAATGTGGCAGGCGATGGTGGCAAGTGACACGCTCGGGGTTCCCACGGATTCTGCATTATGGTGAGTTGAATGATTTCATTTTATATTACAATGTATTAATAGAATTAATGCGCTTCAATCATCCTGACACCATAACAACCATGGTGCCGGGATGATTAAAGCACCAACAACAGCCATTTCCCCGATAAATTGTCCGCAAAAAAAACGTATTTTCTGGCAGTGCCCCTCCCGAGACTAGGCTCTGGATCCGCCCCTGGTCTCTAGCCATCTAAACTGCAGGTTAATGTGCAAAATGCAGATTTATATAGGCCGGTGCGATCAATTAAATTGTTACATGGGTGATCTGTGCAGTCGTCAATCTCTTTCAAATTGACTTAGTGTGAAGGAGACTATCCCATTGCTAGACCCCACACAAATAAGGCTGACCCTTGGGGCAAATTGCTCCATTACCAATCTCTACTCTTTCAGTCTGTCCTAGTGTTGTGTTTGCCTGCATAATGAAACTCAGCCAGTAAGGGGAGCCCACAGTGTTGGCACACACAAAGCCCTAATTCCACTTGGATCCCATTTTCTTTGCCGTTACTTACCAGTAGACCAGGAAATAATTGGCGCTCATGATCAGCAAGGCCACAGCATAATGCCAACAGAAGCACATGGTAATGAACATAATATTTTCGTGATCCTTCTGGTCCCACTCAGCACTTCCTCCTGGCGGATACAGCACAAACGCAATCTGCAAGAGTAAAAAAACATGACTGAGGCCTTCAGATTTAGATGGCGTTGGGTGATGTTGACAACCGAGCTTATATAAAGAAAATCAATGTGAGATAAATACAGGGCTACCACTGATGACTTCCCTCTGAAAATATCACCTTCCTGGCTGTCATGTTGAACCCTTAGCTTAAATGCCTTCTGAGTTATTGTCCTCAAAAATATAAAGTATGAGCTGTAATTTTACTTGCAGCATGCTTGTTCAAAGTTTGGTACTTTATAAGTGCTGAAGGCAAAGACAGACTGGCAAGCAGCATTTCCAGAATGTACTAGGAATCAGGATACCCCATATTTCTCTCATAATAGATGTCCCTGAATAAGAGGATAAAAATGGTATACAGTAACACATTAAAAAGCCAAATATCAGGTATCTTTTAAAGCATAGCAATCTGATTGGCTGCCATGGGTTAAAAATTTCTTTCTGTCACTGCACCCTATAGGCTATTATGACTTCCAGCCTCCCACCAATCAGCTATTTGAAAAAATGGAGCCTGGCTTCGTGGACTCGCCAACAGCAAAGGCATTGTTATGCCTGGCTGCGCTGAAAAAAAAGTGTGTGTATATATATATATATATATATATATATATATATATATATATATATATATATATATAATATTAGTCAAAGCCCTTCATACGAGACAGATGTGAACCACATAAACACGCGACAAGACTTACAACAGAACATAGACCTGAGGTGTGCCCTGGTCTGCTGGTCGGTATGCCAAAAAAAGGAGGCGAAAATACTCGGATAGGGTAGTACCTCTTTATTGGTCCTGTGATTTTTATTGGGCAAGCTAGGAGAAGGCATGTGACATTTCTACCGAAGGGTTCGGAATGTATCGAGCGAAGCAAGCGGATTTCCACCCACCCGATTCTTATAACATGGTCTGGAACCCTGTGCTGAGATGCGGTCGAGGCTGCTCCGATCCGAAAGGAGATGCAAATAAGAATAGCTTTTTGGGGTCCTGTAAGGACAAGAAAGAACTTGATTCAGGTCTTGTACCCGAGAGAGGAAAACCAAGAGTTATGAAATGAAGGACTGCCCCAAGAGATAATCCTCATGGCAAATTAAGCATCCCTAGCAGGGATTGTAGCTGTCTCTTAGTACACCCTTGTGAAAGGGTAAAGTCGTGAATAACCGACCTGATTCAGGCCAAATGTCAGGAGGTAGGCTGGCCTACATGGGGCGAGTGTCAAGATTGTTACCTAGGAAAGTGATGGACTATGCCGGGCCTTCCACTTTATGCATCTAAGATTGTAAGTACGTACGAATGGACGGACTGAGTAACGACTGGTAGCTTGTATCAGGTGCCTCATGATGGAGACCGGCCTGAAGGAAGCTGTATGACAAATGGAATCGTGTTGTATTCGGATCGTTGTGCCGCCAACATGGCTAGATTCGAACCGGGCATTGGGGTGTGTGAAATGAGCGGAGTATGTAAAGCAGAATATCAGCTGAGTTAGGAGTACATACGACCTTACAAATGGATTGGCCTGAGTAACAATTAGTAGCTTATGACAGATGCCTCGCGATAGAGACTGAACTGTAGTAAGCTCTGTGATAGAATCGTGATGTGTGCTGCCGAGGGTACAAAACGTTGTGCCGCTGGTGCCACTGGATTTGACTGCAGGGATGCCTGCTGGGTGTTGGGCTGAGCTGTCACTGGTGGTGAGAAAAGCAGCCTGAAGAGCTTGGCTTTCCTGGCTGTGGCGGGGTAGGGAACGCCCCAATGCCGCAGCTTCGCTGTGAGCTTGGGGTTGGTCCATCCCTTGAGGGATGGCACGCTGCCACACTCTGAACTCGCGGAGAGTAACAGAGGCGAAGGTGAAGTCTTCACTGCCAGTCTGCGACATGGCTCCAGCTAAAGACAAGGAGAGGGGGTGCATGTGCTTAAGAAGAGTCGTAGCGGTATGATAGTGAGCAGAGTTGGATACAGAAAATTTAGATAAGAAGGAAAATGAGAAGGACAGGAAAAGGAACGACAGGCGCAGTGGGGAAGCTTCTGAAGCATTGAATGCTGTTGAGTGGAAATTTAGAAAACTCAAAAGAGTGCATGGCAACCGAAGTGAGCCAGGAGGTGACAAGCCTGGTAACCGATAGCTAGGGTGCCTGTCTGTGCTGAGCACCATCCTGTGGACCAGAGCCCCAGGGCGTTCTGGGGCGAGAAGCTGAAGTCTGGTATGGCCTAAGTAGGAATGTTGCGTTTTGTAGTTCGTGACGTGTGCTCGGTCTGCCAATGCTTGCACTGTCAACAAGCTCAGTCTTTTGTTGACCTTGTCTGCATAGGTGAAGGGTCGCTCTACGAAAACAGAGTGACATGCAAAACAAACGTGTGACAGTAACTAACGCCCCAATGAGCAGTCTAGTCGTGTATGTGAAGTAAACATTTAGTGAAAGGGTGCTGCAGGATGACGTGAGAGAGGAACCCCTGTACTACACACCTGACTGGCACCCTAGTAGTGAAGTCCTAGTTGAGGTCGAAAACCCAGTCGACCGAGAACCTGTAGTAAGGGTGACCTAAAAGTCCTTTTTTTTTCCCTATTATATACCTGGTAAAGTGGAGTTCCACCCAAAAGTGGAACTTACGCTTTAAGCACTCCTCGCGCCCTTACATGCCACATTTGGCATGTCTTTTTTTGGGGGGAATGGGTGCTTAGTTTTGAGTGGGACTTCCTGTCCCACTTCCTGCTTCCGCCTACGCCGAGGAGGAGGGGGAGAGGAATGAGGCTCCGTGCGGCAGCATTGCTGGACTGTGGAACAGGTAAGTGTCTGTTTATTAAAAGTCAGCAGCTAAACCTTTTGTAGCTGCTGACTTTTAATATATGAAAAAAGCCTGGAACTCCGCTTTAAGCAACCTATGCCACTGGCCCCGGTGGAGAAGTGATCCCTGTGTGTTTTTTGTTTTTTTTACCTGAAGAAATAACGTCCAACCTGGTGCAGGATGGAACAACCTGAATTTGACTGACCTAAAAGGAGAAACGACACACAGAAAACGGTGAGTGGCTCGATTGAATGCCACTGGAGACGATTTTGTGCCACTGGAGAAATGCTTGCAACAATTGCAAGAAAGGTGGCCTTATTGGCAGACAAAAAAAGAAAGGGATAGCAGAATATTGAATAAGTAGGACTAAACTATAACCATGAACGATTGTGACCGTGCCTGAAAGTGTAGGAAATTAGTCCAATACGAATTGGTTGTAAGTGAAATGAAATAAATCCGATATGATTTGGTTGTAGGTGAAATGACTCAGATACGAATAGGTTGTAAAATTTATATAATTAATCCGATACGAATCGGTGGTAAGGTGAAATAATTCCGATACGAAACGGTTGTAAAATGTATGAAATTAATCTAATACTAATTGGTTGTAAGTGAAATGACATAAATCCGATACGAATTGGTTGTAAATGAAATGACTCCAATATGAATCGGTTGTAAACTGTATGAAATGAATCCGTTACGAATCAGATGTAAGGTGAATGAAATTAATCCAATGCGAATCGTTTGTAAAATGCATGAAATTAATCCGATACGAATCGATTGTAAGGTGAAATGATTCCGATACAAATCAGTTGAAAGATGTATGAAATGAATCCGATACGAATCGGTAGCAAAGTGAATGAAATTAATCTGATACGAATCGGTTGCAAGTGAAATGAATCCGATATGATTCGGCTGTAAAGTGTATGAAAAGAATCCGATACGTATCGGCTGTAAAGTTTATGAAATGAATCCGATACAAATCGTTTGTAACGTGTATGAAATGAATCAGATACAAATCGGTTGCAAATGAAATGAAATGAATCCGATACAAATCGGCTGTAAACTGTATGAAATGATTTCAATACAAATCGGTTGTAAAGTGCATGAAATAGATCCAATATGAATCGGTTGTATAAAATGGATCCGATACGTATCGGTTGTAGAGTGTATGAAGTTAATCGGACTGTGGAGAGTATGAAATGGATCCGATATTAATCGCTGTGCCACCGACGCAACTATATTCGAATCGGGCTGTATCGTGTATGAAATTAAACCGATACGAATCAGTTGTAAGCGAAATGAAATGAATCCGATATCATTTGGCTGTAGGTGAAATGACTCCGATACGAATCGGTTGTAAAATTTATGAAATTAATCCGATACATATCGGTAGTAAGGTGAAATGATTCCGATACAAATCGGTTGTAAAATGTATGAAATTATTCTAATATTAATTGGTTGTAAGTGAAATGACATAAATCCGATACGAATTGGTTGTAAATGAAATGACTCCAATATGAATTGGTTGTAAACTGTATGAAATGAATTAGTTACGAATCAGTTGTAAGGTGAATGAAATTAATACAATGCGAAT
Source organism: Aquarana catesbeiana (assembly GCF_042186555.1). Taxonomy (NCBI): domain Eukaryota; kingdom Metazoa; phylum Chordata; class Amphibia; order Anura; family Ranidae; genus Aquarana; species Aquarana catesbeiana. Next base: position 217,414,054 of record NC_133333.1, on the reverse strand, counting down.
CATTTGTAAAATGCATGAAATTAATCCAACACAAATCGGTAGTAAAGTGAATGAAATTAATCTGATACGAATCAGTTGTAGAGTGTATGAAATGAATCGGATACGAGCCGACATTTCTTTGCTTACATGTGATCAGCTGTGATTGGACACAGCTGTTCACATGGGTAAAGAGCCACGTCATCAGCTCTTTGGGTCGCGCCCAGAGCGCCTGTGATCGCCGCGCTGCTGTGAGACTGGGGCGACATCATATGAGAGCACCCCCCCCCCCCCCGTCATATGTCTATACGGTGGGTGGGAGGTGGTTAAACTTTAATGTGCTATCATTATAGGCTGGGGATGGAATTGTATTGTGGATTTAGAAAAGGCCAGCAGAGGGCGTCAAAGAGATAATGTGAATGAGTGTAATGTGTGAAACTGCATAGGAAAGGGAAAGGATTGATGGGAGCCTGCTTCTCTCAGCCAATACAGCTTGCCAATAGAGTCAGGGGGCTGGGGTTTTAACAGACAGGTGTAGCTCTAAAGAAAACTGAAGTTCAGGTGGGTAAACGTCCCTCCCTCATATTTTCGTCCCGTTTTCGTTCGGTGATGAAAATTGGGATTGATTTTCAGCATAGTTTTCATCAATTGACTTAATTATGTTAATGTTATTTTCGTTGCCTGATGCCCTCTTGGGTGGGCACCTACCTGCCAGAACCACGTTCCCTGGAGGATGGTTAGACTAGAGCGGAATAATTCCAGGATAACGTTTTCCTTTAGAAACACTTCAATCATAACACAGATAGAGCCACCAAAGATCGCTATGAGCAGCAGGGAATGGATGTGCTGATCCAGAGGGGGCCGATTGTGGACATGGTAATAGAATAGGAGACCTGCCAAGAGAAGAATGACAGGGTTATAAGGAAAACTAGAAGGAAATAAATAGTAACTTATTCAGACCTATCAAACACTCTTTTAAACATTTTAAGCAATAGCTAGAGTCTCAGCTACAAAACATTTGTAATCAGATGTGGTAGCCCCATAGAAGTGAAAACAATATGGAGTTGATTTAATAAAAATGGAGAGTGCAAAATCTGGTTCAGCTGTGCATTGTAGCCGATCAGCTTCCAATTTCAGCTTGTTCAGTTAAGCTTTGACGAAAAAAAAAAAGAAAATGGGCGCTGATTGGTTTCTATGTAGAGCTGCACCAGATTTTGCACTCTCCATTTTTAGTAAATCAACTCTATATTGTTTTCACTTTTATGACTACCTCATCTAATTACAAATGTTTGAAGCTGAGACTCTAGTAAATCAACCCCCTAGGTGTTCAGAAGCAAAAGTGGGAATAACGGCTAATGCCGCGTACACACGAGCGGAATTTCCGACAGAAAAAGTCAGACGGAAGCTTTTCATCGTCTATTCTGATCATGTGTGTAGTGCTGGTAGATTTACAATCTACCACAGGTTAGGTAAATTTAGTATATTGTGTGTTAGGAAGGTTAAAAGTTCGCCCCTGTTCCAGCTTGGCTGACGTTGTGTGTGTTTCCGTGCTGACCGGTGGGTGTCGCTGTTGCCACTGGTCAGTGTTGGAAAGGCAACGCGTCGAAGTGTATAGATGCTCCTCTGTCTCGGAGACAAGCTCGGTGGAGGTGGTCCTCCGAGTTGCATTCTGGGAAGAGGGTATTTATGGGACAGACGCCATGTTCTAGGGTTCATTTTGACAGCCACCTGCTGGCCCTCCTGGCCGACAGGTATGCGTTAAGGAGCTACCTCGTGGTCCTCCAATCGTGAGGCCCACGATACAGCGGCATAGGGGTGGGTCCAGAGGCTTGTCTGGAGCCTACCACCGCGCCCGAGGAATGGTCCTGAGCTGTCGGTCCTGTGTGACGAAGCTGGACAGCCGAGGAGATTCCAGGGGAGGACCTGTCTTGGGGAGATCACGCGATGAGCTGGTCTATAGAGGGGCCTGGTGACTCGGTTGGAGGACGTATCCAAAAGAAGTAACTATACAGCATAGTGTTGCCGGTTCGGCTTAAAGGTTCAGGCACTGTGACTGACTTTCACTGCAGAAAAATCTGATATATCCTGTGGCAGAGGATCGTACGGATTTATTCCCCCAAACAAGTCTGTGGCAGAGACTTTTGATTCGTGCTGCGTACTGGCTGCTAGACCGGAGAGAGAGGCCTATCCAGACGAGCAAGGAGTGTGTCCCACAAGGGGAGCGCATTCCACATAATTATCTGAATTTCACCAGGACATTTGCCGCTAAGATTCTACAAGAAGATATTTGAGTTTCTCCTGAAAGTTTCCTTTTTCGCCTCTTTCCTGCTACTTCCTAAAGTTTGTCTGTTTAATAAAGCATTGAAAACGTACTCCAGTGTTGGTGCATGTGTCGTCCAGAAGTAAACTCAACGTAAACCAGCAGCTCCACCTAGAGTTAGTGCTACATGTGTATGCCTCATCTGACTTTTTTTTTTTCGAAAATTCGGACAGACCTAGAAATGGAACTTGTTCTAAATATTTCCGTCAGAACCAATTCCTATCGGGAAACCCGCTCGTCTGTATGCTGTTCCGACGGACCAAAAACGACGCATGCTCTGAAGCAAGTACGAGACGGAAGCTATTGGCTACTGGCTATTGAACTTCCTTTTTCTAGTCCCGTCGTACGTGTTGTACGTCACCGCGTTCTGGATGGTCAGACTTTGGTTTGACCGTGCGTGTGTAGGCAAGACCGCTTGAGTGGAATTCCGTCGGAGTTCCGTTGGAGAAACCTTCGGAGTTTATACCGACGGCAAAACCGGTCGTGTGTACAGGGCATAACAGACATAAAAAAGCTAAAATAACTTTCACTAAATCAAATGGACTTTATTTAGCTCAACAATGTGTGCGCCTTTAGGAACCATTGAGAAGTTTTCCTGCATTCTCTTATATGCTACTTGGGAATATGAAAGACATAATCAGATTGATTGCTCTAAGCAACAAAGATTTATTTTTCAGACTAATCTCTAAATTAGGTTCAGGCTGGGTTCACACTGGTGCGACACGACAGCCGTCCTACTTTGGATCCGACTTTGCCCTACGACATGAAGCCGGCATGTGTCCGACTTTCAATGAACGGGGATCCGACTTGGATCCCCGCCAATGCCCGGCACTGTGTTTGGTATGAATCTTTAGGGGGAACTCCGCGCCAAATTTAAAATAAAAAACCGGCATGGGTTCCCCCTCCAGGAGCATACCAGGCCCTTGGGTCTGGTATGGACCTTGAGGGGAACCCCCTACGCCGATAAAAACGGCGTGGGGGTCCCCCCAATCCATACCAGACCCTTATCCGAGCACGCAGCCCGGCCGGACAGGAATGGGGGTGGGGACGAGCGAGCGCCCCCCCCCTCCTGAACCGTACCAGGCCGCATGCCCTCAACATGGGGGGTTGGTGCCTTGGGGGAGGGGGCGCGCTGCGGCCCCCCACCCCAAAGCACCTTGTCCCCATGTTGATGAGGACAAGGGCCTCTTCCCGACAACCCTGGCCGTTGTTTGTCGGGGTCTGCGGGCGGAGGGCTTATCGGAATCCAGGAGCCCCCTTTAATAAGGGGGCCCCCAGATCCCGGCCCCCCACCCTATGTGAATGAGTATGGGGTACATGGTACCCCTACCCATTCACCTAGGGAAGTGTCAATAAAAAAAACCACAGTACACAGGTTTCAAAATTAATTTATTGGGCAGCTCCGGTATCTTCTTCCGACTTCTCCCGGTGTTCCGCCTCTTCTCCCGGGCCCCGCCCCTATCTTCTTCCAGCTCTATTGCCAGCGAGGGGCCCGGTCTGCTGCTGCTGTCTTCTCGTCGCTGTCTCGCCGCTTCTTCTCTTCATCTCTTCTTCCGATGTTGACACGACGCTCTCCCCGGCTGGAATGCTCTCTGTGCGCTCTGCTCTGACTTATATAGGCGGTGACCCCGCCCCCTTATGCCGTCACAGTCTCTGGGCATGCTGGGACTGTGACGTTTTAGGGGGCGTGGTCATCACCCGATGACCACGCCCCCTTATGCCGTCACAGTCCCAGCATGCCCAGAGACTGTGACGGCATAAGGGGGCGGGGTCACCGCCTATATAAGTCAGAGCAGAGCGCACAGAGAGCATTCCAGCCGGGGAGAGCGTCGTGTCAACATCGGAAGAAGAGATGAAGAGAAGAAGCGGCGAGACAGCGGCGAGACAGCGGCGAGAAGACAGCGGTAGCAGACCGGGCCCCTCGCTGGCAATAGAGCTGGAAGAAGATAGCGGCGGGGCCCGGGAGAAGAGGCGGAACACCGGGAGAAGTCGGAAGAAGATACCGGAGCTGCCCAATAAATTAATTTTGAAACCTATGTACTGTAGTTTTTTTTATTGACACTTCCCTAGTGAATGGGTAGGGGTACCATGTACCCCATACTCATTCACATAGGGTGGGGGGCCGGGATCTGGGGGCCCCCTTATTAAAGGGGGCTCCTGGATTCCGATAAGCCCTCCGCCCGCAGACCCCGACAACCAACGGCCAGGGTTGTCGGGAAGAGGCCCTTGTCCTCATCAACATGGGGACAAGGTGCTTTGGGGTGGGGGGCCGCAGCGCGCCCCCTCCCCCAAGGCACCAACCCCCCATGTTGAGGGCATGCGGCCTGGTACGGTTCAGGAGGGGGGGGGCGCTCGCTCGTCCCCACCCCCATTCCTGTCCGGCCGGGCTGCGTGCTCGGATAAGGGTCTGGTATGGATTGGGGGGGACCCCCACGCCGTTTTTATCGGCGTAGGGGGTTCCCCTCAAGGTCCATACCAGACCCAAGGGCCTGGTATGCTCTTGGAGGGGGAACCCATGCCGGTTTTTTATTTAAAATTTGGCGCGGAGTTCCCCCTCAAGAACATCTGAGCACAAGTCGCGTGCCGAAGTCGGATCATGCAAGACGGCAATCCGACTTTGATCCGACTTCAATGATAGTCAATAGGCTGAAGTAGGATCAAAGTCGGACCAAAGTAGTACAGGGAGCATTTCTAAAGTCGGAACGACTTGTGTAGGACCAGTTAGGACGGCTCCCATAGGGAAACATTACATTTCACACGTCATGCGACATGAGCTCCCAATGTCGGAGCGTTTGTCGGACCAGTGTGAACCCAGCCTCACAGTAGATAAAGCACAATTATGCAGCTATCTTTAGCAATACAAAAAACAATCAACAATGGGGACACTAGTTCTGGTGACAAATGACCATGATGGGATTTTCCTTCATGCACGAAAAAATAAAAATAGTAACATTAAACATGATTAACCATTTGCTTATATAGCCAGGATAAAAACAAATAATCAAAACATTTAGCTTACAGATACACTTAAGTGAAGACCTAAAAAAAAAAAAAAATTAGCCTTGTTACCTTCAATAAAAACAGCCAGTGCCAGTGAGAGACGGTCCAGCCCCCGTGGAAGATTAAGAGGAAAATAGGTAAGGATGTCCACCACTCCAGAGAGGCCATAGAAGAGGTACATGGTAGAATGTTGCCAGTTCATCAGCTTCACCCAGCTGTGCTCCTCACCATTAATTAGGTGCATATGAGGGCCATCCGGTACAAACTGCTCTGCCAGTATACCTGAACAATAAATTATTGAAAATAAAATGTAACTCTGATATTTGGCTACTAATGCTTTACCACAAATATCACAATCTTGGAACTGCTGCAGCACAAAGTCATTAAGAATGTTTGATCGCCCACTGAGGTATGAAGTGTCCTACCACACTCATTACAGTTTGCTGAATGCAGTTTGGCATGCCTCAATGCTGAACTGATAAAACAGCACAGACTTCCCATCTGCTGATCATATGCCATGTTATGCCATCCTCTCCCCTTTCCAACCCTTGTTACACAAAGCTCCAAAGTACTCAGAGGGTACAACGGTGACCTGAAACCAGGGTATAACCTCTCTCATTTTAATCTGAGACCAAACTTATATGGCAGCTCCAAAAAAACTCTAGACAAAAACAATTCTTGCACTGCAAAAAAAAAAAAAATACCATCAATGAAGTGTGTGCCATTTGTGTATGCTGCTGCATTTGGTAAAAGGTTTACCTTCATTCTGCTCTTATGCCCCGTACACACGATCGGACTTTCCGACAACAAAACCCTAGTTTTTCGTTCGAAGGATGTTGGCTCCAACTTGTCTTGCACACACACGGTCACACAAATGTTGACCAACAATTACAAACGTAGTGACGTACAAGACGTACATGAGATCTCCATTACGAACGGTAGTTTTACAAGACTGATCGCTTACGTGGACTTTTGTGCGACGGACTCGTGTAAACACGATCGGAAAGTCCAACAACAAACATTTGTTGGCAGAAAATTTGAGAACCTGCTAGCCAACATTTGTTGGCGGAAAGTCCGACAACAAATGTCCGATGGAGCATACACACGGTCGGACTTTCCGCCAACAAGCTCACATCCAACATTTGTTGTCGGAAAATCCGATCGTGTGTATGCGGCATTACAGTAACAAACCAAATAGCAGCTGCTGAGACACACACAGTTCAAACTGGAATACACAGATCATAGTGGGTGGTTTGCTCAGCACCTTTTCACAAATGCAAGACATTCTGTGGATGGAGGAGGTGCATCATAATCTCCCCTCGTCCACTCGCAGAATGCAGTGTGAAAAGAATACAAAATATTTTCTCAAATGATGAGGCGCCGAGCCAACAACCCGCTGTGATCTGTGTACTCCAGACGGAACTGCTGGATGTTCGCCACTTACTGTAATGGGGCGTACACACGGTCGGACTTTTCAGCTACAAAAGTCCGACAGCCTGTCCGACAGACTTTCGACGGACTTTCAACGGACTTGCGGCGGACTTTCTAACGAACAGACTTGCCTACACACGATCACACAAAAGTCCGTCGAATTCTTACGTGATGACGTACACCGGACTAAAATAAGGAAGTTGATAGCCAGTAGCCAATAGCTGCCCTAGCGTCGGTTTTTGTCCGTCAGACTAGCATACAGACGAGCGGATTTTTCGACCGGACTCGAGTCTGTCGGAAAGATTTGAAGCATGTTTCAAATCTAAAGTCCGTCGGATTTGAGGCTGAAAAAGTCCGTTGAAAGTCCGGAGAAGCCCACACACGATCGGATTACCAGCCAGCTTTAGTCCGTCAGCGTCCGTTGGACTTTTGTAGACGAAAAGTCCGACCGTGTGTACGCGGCATAAGAGCTGAATGAAAGTAAAGGTTTTTCCAAATGTACACACACTTTTTTTTATGTCCTACTCAAAGTTTTATTGAGTTTTTTAGTCAATTACAAGATTTAAAAAAAGGTAACAGGCAGATGAAGTACCCAAAGGAAAAGGGTTCATATACCATTACAAAAAGCTGGAAAAAGCCAGCGCATTTCAGACACTGGCTCAGATAATCTTCTGTTTGATTTATGAAATGACCTTTGAGTGCTGTCATCTCATAAAGATACACAAAAAACAAAGTCGATGACACATGCAAAGAACAGGCGCTGCCTTAAAATCTGGATCAACAGCATCATGATCCTTCATGTGTATATATTAGGTAAAGCCACTGGAATGCTGTCCTCTTCTGATTGGGGGAATCTTTTAAGACAACCAAAAAAAAGTTTTAAAGTGTAGCGCATTACCCTAAAATAATTTATTAACAAGCCAAAAAACATACACACAAATGACTACAAGGCTGAGAGCATATATAAGAACCCACTTTGATGCCTTGAGTTTGTTCTTTGCATTATATCCATATACAGGATTTGTTTTTGCCATTTTTCTATGTATTAGCTGAGTCATTTTAAGCATAAAATTGTGTTTTAATACTTTTTTTGTTCTACTACATGTACTTTTTGATACCATTAACATTTTATATTTTATAACAAAGTTTTGTCACACGCCTGTGCCTTTAAAGTCCCACCCCTAGGGGAAAAAATAGCATTTGTGCCAAAAAGGTTGGGGGCCGCTGAACTAAAGTAATTCTAAGCAGGAACTACAGCCTAAAATATATTGAGCAAAAAAGGCTGCTCCCATGTAGATATTTTGATAGGAGCACTGGGAAATCCAGTATGGAGAGCAAAGGGTGCTGCATGTACCTAAAAATATGAAAGAATCAAGGACAATGAGGCTAAAACTGTGATCGTTTGTGACGCCTTTTCAAGGTGTCTCCCAAATTCAAACTTTGGGAAATCCAGAGCGTATTGCTCTGCAGAGAAACACTGCGTGGAGTCAGCTTTTATAACAAATACTGCTATGAGGATCTGGACACAAGGTTCAATCCTCTGGGAATAAAGGATTTTGGTTAAGTAGCTATATCCAGACTAGAATTTATTTTTGTTTCTTAGCGGTAGACAAGCTGCCTAATAATACTAGAGGTTATACTTACCTGCTCTCTGCAACTATATTGCACAGAAAAGTCGCTTTCCTCTTCTGCCAGCTCTGTCCACTCCTCTCCTTCTGATAAGGAGTAAGGATGATCTCCGGCGTGTTCGCACACTCCACATGCAGAGCCCGCCAGGAAGTCGGCACTGCGCTAATCACAGGCAGTGAGACATTTCCCGATCTCTGCAGCCGCACATCAGGAAAATGTCTCATTGCCTGTGATTAGCGCTGCGCCATGCCGACTTCCTGGCGGGCTCTGCACGTGGAGTGTGCGAACACGCCGGAGCTCATCCTTAATAAGGAGGCACCCATGCAGGCAAGCTCCCAAATTGGGCTGTGTGTGTGTCCATAGACACATACAGTGCTGGTAAGCCATCTGCGAGTTTGACTAATGGCAACAGGAGCCTAGAGCTCTGCTGCCCTCTGAACAGGATTCAGAACATTTTCAGCAACAAAACGTGTATCTAAAGCCAAAAACCCTTTTCATTTTGGATAGAGGGGAAAATTGGTAAAAAACCATCAGTGTCCTCTTGGCGAGATTTTACTCCCTCTCACATAAAGACATAACAGTAAGATAAAGGGACATTTCTTCAATTTGAGGAAAATCCCCTCTTAGACACCTTGTCCACATCAAAAGATTTTCCATCGATTCGGGATTTGGTGTCAATTAAAATTTTTTGTATTTTCCATCACTTTCTCCCCAAGAGAGGGTGAATCTTCCTAATGTAGACATGGACAGTAATAAAAACCTCATATGAATGGGGTGATGAAGGGCACGCCCTATACAAAAAAAAAGGCTTTAGACATACTTTAAGCTGAACTCCAACCTTCCCTTCAGTCTTGCACAGTTGTACAGGCTCCTCTCCTATACTGAAATTCAGTGGTGGCTGGTGGGGTTTTTTTTGGGGCAAACAACCCTCCCCTGGGCCGCCGGTGGAGAGGCATTACGGCCCCCCCCCCCCCGCGGCACTAACACACACCACCCGCTGTAGTTACCTTGGATGCGGGCGGTGAGAGTGTGGCGGGCTCGGGGAAAGCTGCTCTGGTATCCTCTCCTGGAGCACCTTCCGCGGTGTCTCCTCTCTCCTCCTCCCGGTGCTAGGCATCCAATAGGATCGCCTGACGTTTTGGCCAATCGGGAAACAGGTTTTATACCTGCTACCCGATTGGCTGGGAGGAGGATTAGTGTTGCAACAGCGAATTTTCATTCGCTGTTGCAATACACCTGGGTGGGCTCCAGACGCAATGCTCAGCACCCTATTTCGAAGCCTATTAGAGCCTATGGTTCTAATCAGGTGCTTCAAAAAAAAAAACCCTGGCCGCTCTAATTCATATGCCCGGTGACCTGAAAGGGCCCGGACAGATGAATAGGGGGCGGCAGCAGTTGATAGATTCATGCTATGCGTGGGGTGGCGTGGAAAGGGGGTGGCGTGGAAAGAGGGGGGGCGCCCCTAATGGACGGGCCGCCCCTGCTGAAATTGCTTACTCTGATTTCACTGCACACTGTGAGCTTCTCACAATTCATTAGAAGCTGCAGCAAGTCAGATAGAGACTGCCACATTTCATAGCTAGAGAATGTCCAGCATCTTCTAGAACTTTCCTTCTCAGTCTAACTGCCCCTGGCTCACCCCTTTCATTCATTGGATTTCCGTTCTTTCAACCATAGAATCTCAGCATCAAATGTGGGCATTACATAGTCTGCATATAAATACAGCCTACCTAGGAACACCCACACCTCCAGACCAACACATACTCAGTCAGAAAGGCATTGTGATATTTGCAGAACTCTTCCCAAGAACCAACCCACTGCTTGCATGAGGACTACGATCTCTTGAAAGGAGTACTGAGGCAGGGAGTTGTGATGTTTTCAGAAAACTAGGTACAGCACCGACTGGCCTCTCCCATCCACCATGATCTGCTTGTATTGCTTGCATAGAGAAGCACATACACCCAGTGATGACATCTTTAGGTATAAAATAAGGTATGTAATGAAAATAGAATGGTTTTACTAAAAAAAGTTCATTAGTATGTTGGTGGTCTTGGCAAAATATAAGTGGATTAAACGTCCGCTTCTTTTAACACACCATATATTACAAAATAAGAATAGTAGTTTTCTTCTGTTTGGATAATATATAAAACAAGCAAGGATTAATGAGGACAATGGAAATATCTCAAACAATGCCATGTATTTGCCCCGGGGTGATAAATAATTTACTGTACTCAGTCTGCTCTGCTACCCACCTCCAGGTCTTACCTATGAGAGAAAACACAGCCTTCACTATGCCCTCAATGAGTTCCAGGCGCTGGTAACACTTGCTGGGGCGGCATTTCTCCTTTCCTCTGTTGCTGAGGTACTTGAGTGGGTATTTCACAGACCACCACAGGCCGAAGACCAGGAAGAAGCTGCCCGGCAGGGCATGGCCCTTAAAGTTTGCCATTTATGTCCCTGGAAGAGGAATTAAGAAAACCTTATTAGACTGATTGTCTGGTTCGAAATTACAGACGAATGGAGGTGCCACCCGATGACTGGGCACAAGGTGTGTTAGGCTCATCATCCTGGCAGGGTAATACAATATGCATTTTATCGCGCCAACACAATTAACGGCTCTGAGAGTAAGATTAGAGTAAAATCAATAGTTTCATTCAGTCACTGACGACAGATGGAAATCAAAGTGCTTTTGAACAAGAGTCTAACTGATAACTAAATTATTGCTAAACATTAAAGTGCTCCTGTCTACAAAATTTAAATAAACAAGTACTCTGGTGGTATACCAGACATCATTAGATTAAATGTGTTGATTAGAGGAGATCACCGACTACTGGGCACTTAGATGAGATGGCTGCATTCATTTTCACTTTTCAGGCTAAGTACAGAAAAAAAAAAAGTTGAATCTGCCAGAAATCCAAAGTGACCGTAACTTCCCATTGGACCAATCGGAAATCTCAAACAGTGTTGTAAGCTTTTTTTAGCTATCTGCTGCACTACAAAACACCTCCTCTCAAAGTAAAGAGTGGCGGGGGGGGGGGGGGTATTTGCAGTCCAAATCAAGAAAGCGGCCTAAGGTGAAAACACTGCTCCCCCATAAATTCAGTGCATTGAGTGAGAGTGGTCATCCTAGGACAAGAAGTGTGTTAATGGTAGAATTATCACCTGAAAATCAACAGATAAGGCAGGAAGGGAAATTTGAATTTCCCCACTAAGTGCTCCAGGTCATTTGGGATAAATGAAAGTACAGTGTATTGCGAAAAGTAATGGGCCGCCTGCTTTACCCGCACATGAACTTTAACGTCATCCCAGTCTTAGTCTGTAGGGTTCAATATTGAGTTGGACCACCCTTTGCAGCTATAACAGCTTCTGGGAAGGCTGTCCACAAGGTGAGCGTGTCCATGGGAATGTTTGACCATTCTTCCAGAAGCGCATTTGTGAGGTCAGGCACTGATGTTGAACAAGAAGTCCTGGCTCCCAGTCTCCTCTCTAATTCATCCCAAAGGTATTGGGTTGAGGTCAGGACTCTGTGCAGGCCAGTCAAGTTCCTCCACCCCAAACGCGCTCATCCATGTCTTTTTGGACCTTGCATTGTCTACTGGTGCGCAGTCATGATGGAACAGGAAGGGGCCACCCCAAACCGTTCCCACAAAGTTGGGAGAATCAAATTGTCCAAAATGTCTTGGTATGCTGACCCCTTAAAATTTCCCTTCACTGGAACTAAGGGGGCCAAGCCCAACCCCTGAAAAACAACCCCACACAATAATCCCCCCTCCAGCAAATGATTTGGACCAGTGCACAAAGCAAGGTCCATAAAGACTTGGATGGTGAAACATTCCCATAGACACACTCCTATACCTTGCAGACAGCCTTCCCAGAAGAGTTGAAGCTGTTATAACTGCAAAGGGTGGGCCAACTCGATACTGAACCCTACAGACTAATGCCCTGTACACACGGTCCGATTTTCTGATGGAAAATGTGTGATAGGACCTTGTTGTCGGAAATTCCGACCGTGTGTAGGCTCCATCACACATTTTCAGTCGGATTTTCCAACACACAAAGTTTGAGAGCAGGATATCAAATTTTCCGACAACAAAATCCGTTGTCGGAAATTCCGATCGTGTGTACACAAATCCGACGGACAAAGTGCCACGCATGCTCAGAATAAATAAAGAGATGAAAGCTATTGGCTACTGCCCCGTTTATAGTCCCGACGTACATGTTTTACGTCACCGCGTTCAGAACAATTGGATTTTCCGACAACTTTGTGTGACCGTGTGTATGCAAGACAAGTTTGAGCCAACATCTGTCAGAAAAAATCCTAGGATTTTGTTGTCGGAATGTCCGATCAATGTCCGACCGTGTGTACGGGGCATAAGACTGGGATGCCATTAAAGTTCATGTGCGTGTCAAGGCAGGCGTCCCAATACTTTTGACAAGTGTGTGTGTGTGTGTGTGTGTGTGTGTGTGTGTGTGTGTGTGTGTGTGTGTGTGTGTGTGTGTGTACACAAGCCGACTGTCTACTTTCTAATGAAAGTGATCTGGTAGTTATTTAACCACCAGATCACTTTTTGTGACCGCTTTGTATCCACTTCCCGATGCCCCCCCCATATTTCCCAGGCCCAGGACCTGCATGGTGGGTGTCGCTGGGTGGAGGGGAGAGTGACCAGTAAACATTCATTTCACAGAGTCCTTTCCTCAACCCGATAGAACACTTTTGGGATGAATTAGACCCCTTTCACACTGAGGCACTTTCACGCTAAAAAAAGCACCTGAAAAGCTCACGAAAAACTATTTCAATTAAAATCAATGAATGCTTTCACACTGGGACAGTGCGCTGGCAGGGCGGTGAGAAAAAAACGCCCCTCTCCATTGAAATGAATGGAAAGCTCTTCAAAAGCGTCTGAAAAGCTCTTCAAAAGCGTTCAGTGTTTTACTGGCAGTTTAGAAGCGCCTCAGTGTGAAAGGGGCCTTAGAGTGGAGACTGGGAGCCAGGCCTTTTCGTCCAACATCCGTGCCTGACCTCACAAATGCGATTCTGGAAGAATGGTCAAACATTCCCGAAGACACATGCCGCGTACACACGAGCGGACTTAACGGCAGACTTTGCCCGACGTACTTTATGACGGACTTTCCGAATGAACGGACTTGCCTACACACAATCCACCAAAGTCCGTCGAATTCGTACGTGATAACGTACGACCGGACTAAAACAAGGAAGTTCATAGCCAGTAGCCAATAGCTGCCCTAGCGTGGCTTTTTGTCCGTCGAACTAGCATACAGGCGAGCGGACTTTTCGGCCGGACTCGAGTTCGACGGACAGATTTAAAACATGTTTCAAATCTAAGTCCGTCCAACTTTTGATAAAACAAAGTCCGCTGGAGCCCACACACGATCGAATTGTCCGACGAAATCCCGTCCGCCGGGCAAAGTCTGCCGTAAAGTCCGCTCGTGTGTACGCGGCAACACTCCTAATCCTTCTGGACAGCCTTCCCAGAAGAGCTGAAGCTGTTATAGCTTTAAAAGGTGGGCCAACTTAATATGGAACCCTACGGGTTAAGACTGGGATGCCATTAGCGTTCATGTGCGTGTAAAGGCAGGTGTCCCAATACTTTTGGCAATATAGTTTATATGCATGGCAGGCGCCTTATAAGGCCTTTTTTACAGGGCCGGCTTGTTGCAGCCACTGGATTCCTGCACCAAGAATCTGTGGATTCTTGCTGCTGGAATTAGCAGGTTATGTAATCAGCAGCAGCCTATCAGCCCATTTAAACTAATGGAGGGCTGACAGCGGCTGCTGCTGTTTACATGTAGCCACACACAGAGCGATTAGCTGCGGTTTGGGACAGATGTCCGAGCCTGGAGTCAGTCAGCTGCAGATCGAATAACACAGTCATTCCAGAAGCAAGAATATGCAGATTTTTTCTGCAGGAATCCAGTGGCCACAACAAACCAGCCATGTGAAAGGGGCCTAAAGCTTACTCTATTAAATAATCTTATAGAGCAGTGTAAGGGGGATCCTGTATTGGGCAGCACAGTGGTGTAGTGGGTAGCACTCTCGCCTAGCAGTAAGAAAGGTTGTTGATTCGAATCCCAACCACGACACTTCCTGCATGGAGTTTGCATGTTCTCCCTGTGTCTGTGTGGGTTTCCTCCGGGTACTCCAGTTTCCTCCCACACTCCAAAGACATGCTGGTAGGTTAATTGGGTTCTGTCTAAATTGGCCCTAGTATATGAATGTGAGTTAGGGACCTTAGATTGTAAGCTCCTTGAGGGTAGGGACCGATGTGAATGTACAATGTATATGTAAAGCGCTGCGTAAATTGACGGCGCTATATAAGTACCTGAAATAAATAAATAAATTCTGATGTCATGGTTGCATGAAGGAAAAATTTTAAATTTGCATTTTAGGCTTAGAAAATCCCTGCAGCCATCTAGAGAGAAAAGAATTTTTAACAACTTTCCACTGCAAAAAGGTCTGTATAGGGATGATTTTTGTTAAATGACCATTTGAAACTAAACTAGAGTTTTACCACAACTATTTTTATGTATTTAATTTTAGGCATTGTAAAAAATTCTTTACACTGCTCAAAATTAAAATAATAATAAGGCCCCTTTCACATGGTCGGACCGTTCAGGTCCGCCTGTCAGTTTTGACGGCGGACCTGAACGGGCGCCCCATGTTAGTCTATGGAGCGTCGGATGTCAGCGGAGACATGTCCGCTGACATCCGACCCCGTCCGATCCGCTAAAAGCAGACGGATAGCTCTACGTCCAGGTCCGTCGCTGGCGGATTGGATCGGGTGAGATCTGATGAAAACGGACATGCTGTCCGTTTTCGTCCGATCCCTCCATAGGCGGCAGCGGCGCCTGACAAGCCCCTCCCCGCTCAGTGAGCAGAGAGGGACCTGTCATCCGCCGGCTCAGCGGAGATCAACGGACAGATCTCCCGCTGAGCCGGCGGACCGAGGCGGGCTCCGTAGAAACGGAGTCCGCCTCGTGTGAAAGAGGCCTACCGTGTATGGAAAATCCAGTCTCTGAAATCTCGTAATCTTTGACATAATTCTATGCCAAAAGCAATTTTCAGTCTTTTTAAACCTGGAGCTTTCATCTCAATAGTATCTGGTGATCCTGCCATTAAAGTCCTTGTTCAGGCATTTCCTGCTATAGGGTGACAACACTGTCCCTGTCTCCCAACCGTTCTCCTGTGTTGTCAGTGTCATGTGTCCCTCATATCAACACACATTACGCAGGCATTGTCCACTGTTGTCACTAGGGATGAGCTAAGGCGCGTTTGAATCTTAGTCCAAACCCACCAAGAAGCTGTCACTATACTGGGCCAATCATCATGTGGCTAAAGCATTCCCCACACCACAACCGCATACATACACACCCCTTGTATACATATGGCTCTGGGAATGCCCAGACCATTACGATTGGCCCAGTACAATGACAACGTATTGGTGGGCTTGAACATGCCTCAGCACGTCCACAGTTGTCACCATCATGAAACTCACCATAAGAAAAGCCATGCAGCCAATACTGGAATGCATGTGGACAAGTGTCTGCAAAGAGGCTACAGGAAATCAGCAGCACTAAGGCTGCTTTCACACTGAGGCGCTTTGCAGGCGCTAAAGTGCTAAAAATAGCGCCTGCAAAGCGCCCCGAAAGAGCCGCTCAATGCAATCCAATGTGAAAGCCCTGAGGGCTTTCACACTGGAGCGGTGCGCTTGCAGGGCGGTCAAAAAAGTCCTGCAAGCCGCATCTTTGGAGCGCTGTATGAGCGGTGTATTTACCGCTCCTAAAGTGCCCCTTCCCATTGAAAACAATGGGGCAGTGCTGCAAACCTGCCGGCACTTTGCCGGCGTTTTTAACCCTTTTTCGGCCGCTAGCGGGGGTTAAAACAGCCCCGCTAGCGGTCGAAAAGCGCCGCTAAAACGACAGTAAAACAGCGCTAAATATAGCGCTGCTTTACCGCCAGCGCCCGCCCGCCTCAGTGTGAAAGTGGCCTAAGGTGTAAAAAAGGAGGAATAAGGTTGGTGAGGGGGAGAAAACAAGTATATTATTAAAAAAGGAGGCAGTTGTTTATGAAACACTGGGGTTGATTTACTAAAAGTGGAGAGTGCGAAATCTGGTGCAGCTGTGCATGGTAGCCAATCAACCTCCAACTTCAAGTGGAAGTAAACCCTCCTATCGTTTTCAGCCAAGGAAGCTGCCATCTTGGCCTCTGTTTAATCTACAACTGCCATGATGCTGCACATGTGATCAGTTATGACACCAGCCATTGGATGGTTTGACAATCTGGTTGAGAGCACAAACAATGGGAGGGTTACATTCTCGGCACGTGCCAGAAATGTAACCTTTTTCAAACAGTTAAATGGATGGGTTTGCTTCCGCTTTCAGCTTGTTCAATTAAATTTTGACAAGAAAAAACTTGGAGGCCATCTCGCTTTAGGCTGGGTTCACACTATTGCGAATTGGATGTGGATTCCACTGCATCCAATTCGCATGTCAGGAGATTGTGACCGGCTCTCTATGAAGCCAGTTCACACATCTCCGGAGCGGCTCCGGTGCGACTAGCACAGGAGTCCTGTGTGCCTTTTGGTCCGTTTTCAGGTCTGAATTCGGGGTGAAATCGGACCTGAAACGGTGAATGGGAATGCACCGGACCCCTGCTGGGAGCCGCTCCGTCCCTCAGTGTGAACCCAGCCTCAATGCAGAGATGCACCAGATTTTGCACTCTTGCAAACGTAATGTCTTCCAGTTGGGTTTACATCTATTTTATGCAGCTGTGCATCATAAAATGAAATTTGATGGGATGTCCATGGACATCACATGTGCTTGGGTGATGCTAGCTGTGGATGAGCTAGAATTGAATCAGTCAGGTAATTGTAGGTGGAAGGTTTAATTAATAACATCAATGCAACGGGGAGGATTAGCTGTCCCTGCAGTCTCCAGGTTCCCATGGCGTGTGAAGCTCTGCAGTACCGGTGTGTGACTGGTACACTCTCAACCATCTCAGAGGACCTCAGCCACCCATCTCTGCCTGTCTCAGCCACAATTAAACATTCTGTGTGTTCACAGGTAGCTAATAACACTGGGGAAAATAAGGCTTTAAGAGCACAATTGTTACCGGATGCAGTTTGTATGTTTGTGTACATAGCACTAAGCAGCTCAGTTATCTCATATCTGACAGTGTACATGAAGAGGGCGATTCAAAGTGCACAAATAACTTTCCCAGTGTGTAGCAAACAGAAATAAAAATTGTGATTAAAAAGAGTCTTGGCTACATATATTCATACTGTATTTTAAAGCAGTTTATGTTACCATCAGAGGAAACCCAACACTCTTTTTGCCGCAATGCAGTAATGCATGTTAACTCATTTTATATGAGTTAGTGCATTTCAGTGCTATTTTAGCATCCCAATGCACTAAGACAATGCAGCTTCAATGCCGATGCATTGCAGCGCACAACTCACAGGAATGCATTTCCGTGATTTGCAGTTCGCTGTGTTGCCAAAAATGGCGTATGTCCTTTTTTTGGGGTCGTTTTGATACACTGCCAACCCATTTATTTGTATGAGCTGCCATAATGCATCGCATGTAATATGCAAAATATGTTGGTTAGCGCACTGCACCAGGACGCCAAAGTCTAAATGGACCCTGAAAAAAGAAAACATTTGTGTAGCATAAACCCTGAAGTAAATAACTGGATAATAATAGGTAAAATAGGACAATTAAATAGGTGCTTTTTCTTTAAGACTCATAACCATGAGTTTGTCGTGTTATTGCCGCAATTTTGTTCAGGTCACCAATGTAAAAGGCAGAAAAACGCCTGTAATCTGCCCTAAAGAAGCTCATGTTCTTTTTTGAGCTTAGGGCATTTTTCAGGCGACAAAACGCTCAGATGTGAACAGGTGCCATTGAAACGAATGGGATTTAACTTGTTGGCCGTTTTCCAGGCGTTTTACGAGCCGAGAACGCTCAGGTGTGAAGATTAAGGTAGCCCATTACTTTTTTTTTTCCTTTTCGTTGTGGTGCATTGGCAGACCATGAATGAGCTGTCCTAAAAGGTGCAGTAACATGCATTAAGACACCGCAGCAAATTGCTTTAAGTGTGAATACTGGTGAGATATATTAGAATACACGTAAAATGATAACAGGAAAGAGGGTCCCTCAATACCCCTGGAACTGTTTGTTTCATGGAACAACTAAAACAAGGAAACAATATAAAAAAAAAAAACTCTGGTTCCGTACCTGCTCAACGCAGCAAAAGGCTTTAAAATCCCTAAAAAATGGCTATGTATTGAGAAGCCAAGTATTAAAAGAGTGGCTGCAGACAGTGGATTACATTAGCAATATGGAGTACCTGTGCAGCGCTGAACAGGAACGGATTGATAATTATAGAGCAACCTGGATGAAATGGAAAATATTTAAAACGTCAGAAAAATACTCGCAGGCTATGACTGAGAAACACCAAGATAGAATGAAGTAGAGAATAACAGATCAAATAGGGAGGGTGGGGTTTCAGGTTTTTGACATAAGTGATATAAATGTATAATGTCAAGTTGAATTTTACTACTTGTGTCATGTAAAGTTATAAAATTTATAATAAAAGGGTAAATTATAAAAAAAAAAAGTGTGAATGGGCCCAGATAGATTCTGATTATCTTCTACAGTGCCGGAAAGTGACAGATGAAATTCAAGAGCACATGTTACAGAAACACAAGAGAATGTATCAGGTCTGACATACTTCTATATTTCCATAGCACAATCTGGTTTCTCAAGCCTTTTAATCTCAGACTCCTGAGGCCATCGCCGACAGTGACACAAACATGTTTTCAGTTACTATACACAAACACAGCATCAGATACAATGGCAACAAAACCGCTTCCAATTTCAGGCCACCTGACTGCACATCCTTCTGAGCTCTCATCTTGTGGTTTGGGTACTCATAGCCTATTGTCATTAACAATGCAAGCCTCACTCCCAGCAGCTGCATGGCATGACCCCACCCAAAACTGACTACTAGTTTTGGGTGCAATGGAGTCACCACACAGTTTCTCAGGCTCGATTCACATCTATGCATGTTGCTTTTGAGCGTTTCTGCAGTGCTTTTTGCGGTGCTTGCCGCGTTTTTGAACATGCGTGTTTTTTTTTGGGTTTTTTTTTACAATGTTTTTTTTTTATACTGTATATAGTATTAAAAAAAGAAAGCAAAGAAAACGCAGAACGCGGCAAAAACGCGGTACTTGCGTTTTTGGATGCGGGTCCATTGAATTCTATTACATGCAAAACGCTGCATTTTGCATGATAAAAAGTCCCCGACCCTTTCCAAAAACGCGGAGGCACAAAAATGCATTGATGTGAACATGTTCCATAGGAACCCATGTTAAAAAATTCCCATGCATTTCTGCAAAATGCATCAAAAAACGCATTAGTGTGAATAGAGCCTCACACTGGATGAGGATTCTGTTTCCGTGATCCCAGTGCCCACAGTTGCTGGTGGGAATTCAACCCAAAGTGCAGCACAAGGCAATCATGCCAATCAAAGTATTTTCCATTGTGCCCTACAAAAAGACCAATCTCTCTTGCTGAAAATAAACTGATACGAATAAAAACTGCACAGGGACGACAATGAAAGGTTGAACTTGACTGGTGGCTATGGGTCTAATACAGACAGTTCATATTAAGTCTGAACTCCAGGATAAGAAAATATTATCTAAATAAAAGAGTTGTGTGTATCCTTACATGAATCGTGGTGTGCTTTGTGTATTACTTCCTGTAATAAAGACCGGTCACTGCTATTCCCTCCCTTGTGCAGGGTGATTGGTCTTGTCTACACCCCTACCTGCAGTTTTCTGCAGGCAGTCTGGTGGGTAGAGCCTGATGGATCCCTCCCACAGCTCTACTCTCTACACATGCTATGTACAGCAGTGGTGATGTCACAGCTGCTTTTACAAGGTAATATATTAGTTTACAAAGACATTTGGTGGATTTATGATCTTTTGTGGCTATTTGAAAATACACTATATTACCAAAAGTATTGGGACGTCTGCCTTTACACGCACATGAATTTTCCCAGGTCCTGAGCCTGGGAAACATGGGGGGGGGGGACACATCGGGAAGTGGGCACAAAGCGGTCATAGAAAGTGATCTGGTGGATGTACAACCACCAGATCGCTTTCATTAGAAAGTAGACAGTCGGCTTGTGTACACACACACTACTGGCGCCTGTGTATAAAACCCCTCACTGCCTCACTGCCACCCTTTTACTGGCACTGTTGTAAGACATACAACAGTGGCAAACAGGGGGAGGGGTAAGAGCGTGAGGGTAGCTGCTGAGGCTAGCCAGACAAATATCCAGACCCTCAATTTTGGTAGTGGACTATCTCGGTACTGATAAATACAATTACAATTCTTAGATAAAAATCAATTTATTACATATAAAAAGGTGAAAAGGACAAAAAAGGATATTAAAATTATTGCATAAGCAATCAAGGGGGGGGAATAGGTCTCCCACCCCCCTTTTCCCTTTTCTCCCCCCCCCCCCCTTTCCTGGAGCACATTTTCTTGCCATATACTGGTAACATCTGATCCAGTATTGTTTACAACTGTACCCTTATTTTCATGTTGATTTTAATTCCGCACAATCCCCCTTGTCCGCCGCGGGGGGTGATTTTTGAGTGGCTGGGTTTTGTACTTGGCAATTGACCTGTTGGGTAAGCAACCCTCCATTGTTTTTGCTGAATTGTATCTTTATACTTGATGTTGATATAAATTTTCATTACATGTTATTGTGTTTCATCTGACTACTTGTTTTATAGATTACTCCTCCTGACAAAGAGGTTTTTGTACCGTGAAATTAGTTGAGGTCTGGTTAATCTATGGGAAACACTCCACCAGCAAATACCTCTAGGGGAAACCTCTGAGTATTTGTAAATTGTTTATGCAATCATTTTAATGTGATTTTCTGTATGTCCTTTTTCTCCTTTTTATATGTAGTAAATGGATTTTTATCTAAGAATTGTAATTGTATTTATCAGTACCGAGATAGTCCACTACCAAAATTGAGGGTCTAGCCTCAGCAGCTACCCTCACGCTCTTACCCCTATATCATTTTGGATGATGATACTTATTTTATGCCTAGGTTTAGGTGTTTCTATTTGAGGCTATACTCAACAAATTTATCCATACAACAGTGACAGAAAAGGGGTTAAAAAGGTTGTACGCCATAAGGTGCTTTTTATGAAACTATGCATTTGATATATATACACTATATTGTCAAACGTATTGGGACGCCTGCCTGGACACGCACATGAACTTTGATGGCATCCCAATCTTAGTCTGTAGGGTTCAATACTGAGTTGGCCCACCCTTTGCAGCTATAACAGCTTCAACTCTTCTGGGAAGGCTGTCCACAAAGATTAGCAGTGTGTCTATGGGAATGTTTGGACATTCTTCCAGAGGCGCATTTGTGAGGTCATGCACTGATGTTGGATGAGAAGGCCTGGCTTGCAGGGGACGGCCCCTTCCTGTTCCAACATGACTGCGCATCAGTGCACAAAACAAGGTCCATAAAGACATGGATGAGTGAGTTTGGGGTGGAGGAACTTGGCTGGCCTGTACAGAGTCCTGTCCTCAACCTGATAGAACACCTTTGGGATGACTTAGTGCAGAGACTGCAAGCCAGGCCTTCTCGCCCAACATCAGTGCCTGACCTCGCAAATGCGCTTCTGGAATAATGGTTAAACATTCCCATAGACACACTCCTAGACAGTCTTCCCAGAAAAGTTGAAGAGCAAAGAAAGGAGGTGAAAGAAGAAAGGAACAACAGAAAGAGAAAGGAAGAGAGGACAGGGGGAGAGAGAGAAGAAAGGAGAGTGGAGAGAGCAGAGTGGAAAGAAAAGGTAGAAAAGTGAGGGAGAGCAAGAGGGGATGAGAGAGGAAGAAAGAAAAAGGGAAGAGGAAGAAGAGAAAGGAGAGAGATAAATAAACAACAGCAAGATATCGCGTGAAAGCTGAGAGAGAGAGAAAAGAGAAGAAATGGGGGAGAGAGAAGGCAAAAAAAAAGGCGTACACACACATCAAACAGATCCTGGTATGTTCACATGGCTGTGAATACAATGTTTCCACCTAAATCAAATTGGTATATTGCCTATTATAAATGCTAATCCAAAAACTGCAAGCCCTCCAACAGCTGTGAACTACAACTCCCAGCATTATGCAGCACGCAAACATACTACAACTTTCAAATTCCTTATGATTTCTCTGTACTGTAGTGATTTATCAATTTTTACAAGTAAATTTAAACTTTTAGTAAATTTTGTTGGTGTGATAAATGGAGGTGTTGTTGTCCCCCCCCATAATTAAAAGTGATAAGGTTTCGGCTCTCACCTGTCTGGTGTCTTCTGCACTGTGAACATGGAGATGTGGAACAGGTGTACACGCTCTACACATACCTCATCTCAGTGCAGGCTGGGAGGTGTGTGTTCCTGTGCGACCTTTGCACATAATGACATAGGTGCGATAGAACCAGTTCTGACAGTGTTGCAGCCATTATCATCGCCTGACCAGTTTCTTCCTTTTCGACTGCATACCCCAGATAACGCTCATTGCATAACTTGAATGTCTAGTTTGTTTTCTCTTTCCTCAAAAATGAAGGCTGAACATCAAGCAGCCACAAAGTCTTTATAAATTGACACAAAAAACAAAATGATGCCCCTATCCTTTCAAATTGTGGCGCATGTCTGCCGCGCGATAAATTGCGCTGCAGTCGCGGCAACACACATTGCGGGAAGCATGTCACCCAAAAAAAAAGTTCAGGGGCTTCTTTTGGGTGACATGCTTCAAATTATCGCGCAACAATCGCGGCAGATCCGCGCCGCGATTTGAGGTGTCATTTAAATGAGTGGTGTTTCAAATGTGAGTCTCGCAATTTGCCATTTACACATTAGCGGTTTCAAATCGTGGGCATATTCGTGGCAAATCTGCTCGCGATTCAAAATGCTGAAGTGTGAATGCAGCCTAATGCCGCGTACACACGATAGGATTTTCCAACAGAAAATGTTCGATGGGAGCTTGTCCGACCGTGTGCAGGCTCCATCGGACATTTTCCATCGGAATTTCCGTCACACAAAATTTGAGAGCTGGTTCTCAAATCTTCCGACAACAAAATCTGTTGTCGGAAATTCCGATCGTGTGTACACAAAGTTCCACGCATGCTCGGAATCAAGCAGAAGAGCCGCACTGGCTAATGAACTTCATTTTTCTTGGCTCGTCGTACGTGTTGTACGTCACCACGTTCTTGATGTTCGGAATTTCCGTCAAGATTTGTGTGACTGTGTGTATGCAAGACAAGATGAGCTAGCATCCATCGGAAAAAAAACATGGATTTTGTTGTCGGAAAATCCTATCGTGTGTACAGGGCATAAGAGTCTGAGTTTTATATGTACAGGCTATGAAAAAGAGTTATAGATATTCCTCAGGACCCGAACACCTTATGCAGATCCTAGGGGTCTCTTCATTGCATATTGATAGAGTTTTATTGAAAACCAACTAGAACTAAAACTTTTTTGGTGATCTCAAATTTGGAGATCTCCACTTAGTTCCTGTACTTGTCATACAGAAATACAAAAATTAAGGGGCATAAGAGGCACCATAGACACCAAGGGGGTTATTTACTAAAGGCAAATCCACTTGGGAGTGCAGTAGCTGTAGATCTGAGGTGGAAGATCTGAAATGAGGTGAAGCTCTGCTGATTTTATCATCCAATCATGTGCAAGCTAAAATGCTGTTTTTTATTTTCCTTGCATGTCCCCCCTCAGATCTACAGCGACTGCAATTCCAAGTGCACTTGTAGTGCAAAGTGGATTTGCCTTTAGTAAATAACCCCCCTAGTAAAACTTTGCCTTCCTTAGTAAGGCTAACCCACCTTTACTTTACTGGAAAAAGTTTTTTTGTTACTTTTTACTTTCTGGAGAGATGTCCTGTCACTTTTTGTCTCTCTGGAACATTGTTACCATACCAGGAAGGGAGTTGAAATATCACAAATGGGGACAGAGACAGTAAAAACCTAAGATGTTGTAACACTTTGTACCCAAATGTTCCTGTAGATATGTAGCAAGGTCTTGAGCCTCCTTTGGTCTAATGAGAACCTCCGGGGCCAGAGATAGCTGACATCCTTCTGTATGAAGTGGGTTGTGAGGCATAGTGGGTACAAAGGTGATTAAAGTCATTGGGCGCCAGATAATTCTTGAATGCAAAAGAGATTTTATTTCTCTTAACAAACTTTTGGGGGAGAGAGGGTTAGGGCCAGGACACCCTTAGGTAGTTGCAAGTTCAATTGACAGACTCCGAGACTTCAACAGAAGGACAGCCATGCAGGGAAAGTCATCCAGCAAGATGCCACACCTGCATGTGCAGGAATGCTGTCTCCTATGGCAACAGTCTTTACCAGTTCCTTTCACTTCCACTACAATCACTCCTTGTAGTTCTTCAGCCCACTGAACCCCTTGAGCTCTCCCAATCTTCACGGTAGTATCTTCCTCAAGCGTCACCCCTGCCTCTCTGCTGGGTCCCTAGCTTGGCACTCTAGATACCCCTCAAGCTTCACTCCACTGGCCTGCCTGGTCCCTGGCTTGACACACAAGGCTGCTCTGCAAGCGTCACCTCCACTGGCTGGGTCCCCGTCTTGATGCCCACTGAAGTTTCCGGATTCTTCACCGTCCCCGCTTGGTGAGAATATTGCTCCGGTACTTGCTTCAGTTACTCACTGTGGTTCCTGGTTATAGGTTGTTTGGTCCTTTAGTGACAACAGTTTCCCTTCTACCTCCGACCACGACAGGTTCTCCTTCCAGCAGAACCGTCACTTCTGGTTGGACTGCAAGCCGCAGTCCCAACCCTACTTTGCTCTCTTGCTTCTGGATAGGCCCTCAGACAGCCTAGCAGCCAGACGTGCCCGGGATAGGCCCAATCTCTGGCCTAGCAGCCCGGGCAACACAATACACGTCCACACAGACAGCCGTCCAGGTGGCACAGAACACAGATCACCTGACTCCACCCAAATATATAGGGCCTCCCAGCAGACCAGGGGATTCAAGAAAACCCCTGCCCATTGGCTGAGGTACCCCATATACCCATAACCTGACCATGCATTGCCCTTCTTGTATCTAGTACCACCAAGTACCCGGCCACCTAGTGGTAGAAGAGAAAAGTGCAACAAGGCCAAACTTAGGGAGAAATCAATAGATCTCTAACAATCAACCAAGATAACTATGCTTGGCAACTAAATTTGTGAGGAGCAACCCTGCCTAAACCCCAGGGTACTACAGATACATGCCACTCTCTAGTTTATACTTACCAATTGTAACTCACCTATACCTTTAAACTGTTATTAAACCCTCCTCCTGCAACAAAAATATTGTAACATACTTCTCACCTATATTGCTTTAAGTTCAATTTTCCACTACTGCATATATATTATTCAAATTCAGCATTAAAAAAAAAAAAAAAAAAAAATCTCCTTCATTTCCATCACAGCTAGAGAACTGACCACGTTGTGTTCTCCTGCTTAGTGTGGTCAGTTTTTAATACAAAGGCAGGGGAACTTGCAGGGACACCAGAGATTTCACACAAAGGAAGCAATACAAAGAGAACAAGATACTTTTTTATGAGATAAATAAAAATCTTGTGAGCTACCAATAATATATTAGGCTGAAAGTCTTGAAAGAAGCATCCTGTTGATGCAAGAAAATGTAATAATGCCTTTCAGCTGCTACCATATGTTATGTTTAAATCAAGCAATTATATATAAATATTGTGCTGCGCTGTGTAAATATCTCTACATAATACTGCAAACTGAATATTCAAACTAGCTATCAATCCATGAAGTGCAAGTGCAAAAATAAATAAATGTTGTGTCCAACTACGTAAATTAATCTGCTTCAATATAACACAATGAATATCAAACAATTCCAATTCATATGGTGCAAATACAAAAGAGTATATAAAAATATAGAACATTTAAATATGTGCTATAAATATTCCAGTGCAATAAATAAATGTGAACAAATTTACAAAATTAAATGCTTAAAAGATCGATCTATATATAGTGCTTCCAAAAAAAATTCAAGGATGGATGGTGCTATATATGTGCTATGAATATTCCAGTGCAATAAATCAATGTGAAAAAAAATGTACACGTAAAAAATGCAATCCTTAAACGATCGATCGATATATCGTGCTTCCAAATAAATTTCCTCAGTGACTTGCGATAGTGCTTCAGAATTAAACTTTTGGTGACATTTCACACGTGCTCCCGTCTGTGTGATTGCGCTCACCTCAGGGGATGCGACCGCTCAAGTTTGGTCAGACAAGCAGTAGAACCATCATTGGGCTCAAGATTAATGGACTCAGGCGCTTCCATATGGTTGTCCCCGGATCATATATATAAAAAATAGGCTAGATAGTGTGATAACGTTTTAACTCCAAATTTATTGTATAAAATATGTCAATGTACTCACATGCTGTAGGAGCTACCAGCGCACCACTCTATATATAGCGTGAATCAGAGATCAGCGTCTCAGCTGACTCCTCCACCGTCCTAGCCTTTATACATACTTTTATGTGTAAAATTTGTTCACATTGATTTATTGCACTGGAATATTTATAGCACATATATAGCAACATCCATCCTTAAATTTTTTTTTGGAAGCACAATATATAGATCGATCAATCTTTAAGGATTGAATTTTTTAATGTGTAAAATTTGTTAATGTTGATTTATTGCACTGAAATATTTATAGCACATATTTAAATATTCTATATTTTTATATATTTTTTTGTATTTGCACCATATGAATTGGAATAGTTTTATATTAATTGTGTTATATTGAAGCAGATTAATTTACGTAGTGGGACACAACATTTATTTAACCACTTAAGGACCGAGCCTCTTTTTGAGATTTGTTGTTTTCAAGTTAAAAACAGTTTTTTTTGCTAGAAAATTACTTAGAACCCCAAACATTATACATTTTTTTCCTAACACCCTATAGAATAAAATGGCGGTTGTTGCAATACTTTCTGTCACACCGTATTTGCACAGCAGTCTTACAAGCGCACTTGTTTTAAAAAAAAAAAAAAACACTTTTTTGAATTAAAAAAAAGGACAACATTAAAGTTAGCCCAATTTTTTATATATTGTGAAAGATAATGTTACGCCGAGTAAATTGATACCCAGCATATCATGCTTCAAAATTGCGCCCAGTCGTGGAATGGCGACAAACTTTTACCCTTAAAAATCTCCATAGGCGACGTTTTAAAAATTCTACAGGTTGCATGTTTGAAGTGACAGAGGAGGTCTAGGGCTAGAATTATTGCTCTTGCTCTACCGATAGTGGCAATATCTCACATGTGTGGTTTGAACACCGTTTTCATATGCGGGCGCTACTCACGTATGCGTGTGCTTCTGCACACCAGTTTGGCGGAACGGGGCATGTTTAAAAAATGTTTTCTTTTTCTTTATTTATTTTACCTTTTTATTTTTTTATTTTTACACTGTTTTTTTAAAAAAATAAAAATGGTGTCACTTTTATTCCTATTACAAGGGATGTAAACATCCCTTGTAATAGAAAAAAACATGACAGGACCTCTGAAATATGAGATCTGGGGTTAAAAAAAACCTCAGATCTCATATTTACACTTAAATGCAATAAAAAAAAAAAATTGTCATTTAAAAAAAATAATTAAAAAAAATGGCCCTTTAAGACCTGTGGGTAGAAGTGACGTTTAGACGTCGCTTATGCCCTGCATTGTTATGCAGATGGGTGGGGGCCATCTTCAAGCCAGGGTGAAGATCTGATTGCCTCTGCCGCTGCTGACGGATCCGGTAAGCGGCGGAGGGCATCGGAGCGCGGCGGGAAGGGGGGGCCTTCTCCTGCCGCCGATAAAAGTGATCTTGCTGCAAATCTGCCGCAGAGACCACTCTTAGAAACCGGACTGCCGGCCGAGCACGAGGATACCGGAGTTATGGCAGCTAGCTGCTGCCATAACAATGATATCCACTGTCAAAGTTAGGACGTGCATTTTATGGGACACAGTGACTGCCTATGATGGGCACAGTGAGGCTGCAATTGATGGGCTTTTTTCAGAATTTTTCAGTTTGCTTGCGCCCCCCAAAAAAATTTTGAGCACCAGCCGCCACTGTTTCATAAGCTGCTTGTCTCTAAAACTGTACCATGCAACCTATTGGGAAGCCTACTGAGTTACTTAAAAGCCTGTGTACAGTATACAACCAACGGAGTAGAAGTGCATGTTGGAGAATTAGATGAAGAAATTATATGTGGATTGACAGCAATTAAATTAGAGCAATAAATTGAAGGTAATATTTCACCTGAAATTGTTGCTTAAATACCTGATATTCTCTGGGCCAAGGGAAATATGATGTAGGACTTCTACAAGTCCCTCCGATTAAAGTCAAAATAAAGGCAGGAGCTCAAATCCCACGCATACCACAGTATCCACTGTCACCAGATGAACTCGCTGGTGTACGAGTACAAATAAAATAATTACTTGAAGCAGGTGTCATAAAGAAAACAGAAAGTAGAGACGCCATTGTTTTAAAGAAAAAGTTCAAAAAGGGAGAAAAGCCAGTATATCAAATGGTACATGATTTAAGGGCCATCAATCCTATCATCGAGGAAGGCACTCCTGTTGTCCAAAATCCCAGGACTTTGCTCAATGACATACCTACAGGAACACGGGTGTACACCGTAATAGAACTGGCAAATGCTTTCTTCAGTGTCGCCTTGGATGAAGAGAGCCAAGAACTCTTTGCTTTCCGGTTTGAAGGAGCAAATGTTTATGCTCATCTGATGCTAGAGACCAGCAACATGAAGAAAAAGATGGTGACAAAGGCAAAGATGGGACTGGTGCCAGTACTTTAGCATTAAGTTCAACTGAGAGGTGTCCAATTTGTCTGAACAGTCTTTCCCTGGAGGTTGGCTTCCTAAAAGATTGTTGTCACGTTTTCTGTATATCCTGCATTCTTAAATGGTGTGAAACCTCCTCGTCCTGCGCTGTTGACTGCAAATCCTTTCAAACCGTGTATGAAATAGATCCAGTTGGTGGATGCACCAAGATCCATGTCGTGGCAAGAACATAAAAAGAAAACTGCAGCTGCAACCTGTGCCAGTGGTGCTGTACAAAAGGGAAGATATGTTTTAGAATGGATGTTATTAAGAAATATGCAAATGAAATCTTGAAAAGAGCAAGGACAAAGCATTTGTCATCAGCAAGGTGAGCGAATATGAAGCAATCCTTCTTGTATTAGGAGAAATAGAAGTGAAAAGATGTACTACAATCATCCTGCCAGCTTTTTCCTGGAGAGAGATGAATACCTCGAAGAGGAGGGCGACCACGTCTGCTTAAGACTTATGGAAGAAGAAATGCAGCAAATCTCCCTAGTAAAGGACACTCCTCTTGAGAGTTCTGATCTGATCCTGTTTGCAGAGGGTTCACGCCTATACAAAGATGGAGTGCCCAAGAATGGCATATGTGGTGATAACATTGGAGGAAGTGAATGAGACTCAACTACTCCCTCCATCACTTTCAGCGCAGGTTGCCAAAGTGGTAGCACTCACAAGAGCCAACACCTACACTGATAGCAAGTATGCTCTCAAAGTAATCCATGATTATGGACCCATAACTGCTGCAGAAGAACTAATTCAAAACTGGAAATATGTTCAAGAGCTTTTTGAAGCAGTCACCCTCCCAAAGGAATTAGTCATCCTGAAGGTCAAAGCACATACTGGAGGACAACCTACTGCCAGGGGGACTGCTGAAAAACCAATGGAAGCAATCATGACCCTAATCACTGATTTTGCAAAGGAATAAGAAGCCCGTAACAGATTGAAGAATAAGAAGAGAACAAATACTCAAAGTAAAAGGACTGATTAAGGAATTGCAAGAATCTGCACCTGATGATTGGCATGAAATCATGGAAAGGGACAGAGCAAAGAAGAACCAAGGACTCTTGTGCAAGGAAAATGGAATATGTGTCACACCTCAAATGGAGAAGATGATCATGCAACTCGCCCATGGCCTGAGTCATGTAGGCCCTAAGGTAATGGAGAGAAACATAAGCAGGGCTGGATAGTTTATTCGATACTCCAGAAATTCATTTCAAGACTTTGTTGAGGGATGCATAATCTGTGCTAAAATAACCCAAGAAAACAGACCAGAGCAACACAAAGACATTTGGCCAAGCCACTTTTCCTTTTCCAAAGGCTTCAGGTTGATTACATCCAATTGCCCAAATTAGGCCAATATCAATATGTTTTGTTGTGCATAGACATTTTTTCAAGCTGAATAGAAGCCTGACCGGTGGCTAAAGCAAATGCCAAAACAACAGCAAAGAAGCTCCTTTCCAAAGTAATATGCCGCTTTGGAGTCCCTGAAACCATAGAGAGTGACAGAGGAACACATTTCACTGGACAGATCATGCAAATTGTATGCAAGGACTTGGCAATTGAGCAGGCCTTTCAGGCCCCTATCATCCTCAGAATTCAGGGAAGGTAGAAAAATATAGTGGAATCATTAAAGAAAGGCTAGCTAAATTAATGCAGGAATGGGAGGAAGGGTCAGTAAAGAAACAGTGGCCAGAACTGTTGCCTCTGGTTCTTTACAAGTTCAGGACTACCCCTACTTATAGGTCAGAGAACTTGAGCCCTTATGAGATTGTGTTTGGGGGCCCACCTAAGACAGGGTTGTATTTTCCACATTAGACTGCTGTAATGTATAATGATTATGTTTTGTTATGTAATTGTCTAATACAAGCAACTAACTGCGATGCACACGTTTGTTTTTAATACAATTTCAGATCCAGATCAAGTAACTGGAACACATGATTTACAGCCAGGTGATTGGGTCCTAGTAAAAGAACATGTGAAAATATCTTTGAGACCAAAGTTTGAAGGACCCTACCAAGTGTTCCTGACAACTGCTACAGCTGTAAGGTGACATGGATACATGCCAGCCATTGCAAGAAAGCACACCTAATTTCAAGATGAGTAAACTACTGTTATGCCTTTGCTTGATCTTGGCAGGCAAGGCTATAGAGGAAAATCACCTGTACAAATTACACATGATAAAAGGCATAAGGAGTAATTTGAGTAATTGCTAGATATGTTCACATAGGCCAGACAGTTCAAAAAAAGGCTCACACCTGGTACCCTTTTACTTTCGTTTTGAGTTTAAGCCATACAAAGCTGCCCAAAATACCAATATGTCTAGAAACACCACAAGTGTTCTATTATTGTGAAAATACATTTTATGTTAAATATAACTTAAGACCTTTGGGAATATCCCCTTGTTTAGTAAGGGAAAGAGGTAAACAATGTGACATTATGATAGGAAATATGACAAACCCAGATTACACTTTGTTTAGAAATGGTACATTTTCATGGGTTCAACAGATATTTTGTGTCCTCATAGGAATCATTATAAGATTGCTTGTTTGTTTTTTTTAGGGGTGCTAAATGTGAAATACAAAGATTACTAGAATGACAGTTAGAACTGAGGAAGATGACCCCAAGGAAGAGATAGAGTGTTATCAAATAGTCAGATTAACAGATTCGTATGATGCCGAGATGGGTGATGCAAATGAGTAAAGATATGTATCCACATACACCCTAAGAAGGACTTTACTCCACAAAGATGTGAAGTAGTACTGTGGACCCTCTGGTATCATACTAGGTAGGGAAGATATGGTAGTGACCCCTCTATAGGGGTCAAGAGGAGGGACATGAGTAGAATTATAGGGGTCTGATAATGTTGAGTTTTATTTAGAGAGAGAGAGAGAGAGAGAGAGAGAGAGAGACTGTCGCTTTAAGAATTTATATTATGTTGGATTTGTTTTTTTTCCTTCTTAGATGGCTTGTTTCAATTCCTGGGAAGTCGAAACTGTTGGATATGTGACGACACAAACTACTGATAAGAACCCAGAAAGCTGCTCAAAATAGGCCTCCGTATCAAAACTAGTCTAAACTGACCAGATACTGCTGAAATCTATTTTTTTTTTGCTAGTCACATGATGTAACCACCCATTTAACTGTTCCCTTGCTACTAAGAAGATATCAGTGCTGATTGGACTAAACTATACGATCACACCTATAACACATCTAGTGCTTATGCATATTCATAAAGTATATATTGTTAAACTTGATGTTTTTAAGTCAGAGACACTTCCTTCTTCGTTCGGTCTGGTAATGCTGAATATCGGTGTGTGTTGTGTCTCTCCACTGCAGTAAATAAAAAAGCACCTACTTATCTTAAGATCTGGACTCACTATCTCATCATCTAAATGTCTTGTTTAGAGACTCCCTAACCATATTTAACAATAGTCAACATAGATCAAATCGGGTTTATGATGGACAAATCCACTGACACTAACTTAAAGTGGAGTTCCACCCAAAAGTGGAACTTCCACTCATCAGATTCCTCCCCCCCCTCCGGTGACACAGTTGGCACCTTTCAGGGGGAAGGGGGGTACAGATACCTGTATATTACAGGTATCTGTACCCACTTCCGGCATAGATAGCCGGAGAATCTGTGGTTATTTACGCCACTTCCTGCTCCCTCCCCGCTGCCTGCTGGGAAACACACGGGTCCCAGAGGCAGCAGGGACCATCCGTATTGCGCTGCGCGACTCGCGCATGCGCAGTAGGGAACCGGGAAGTGAAGCCGCACGGCTTCACTTCCTGATTCCCTTACCGAAGATGGAGGCGGCAGTACCCGAGGACGGAGAGACGCTTCGGCCTCAGGTGCCGACATCGCGGGCGCCCTGGACAGGTAAGTGTCCATGTTTTAAAAGTCAGCAGCTGCAGTATTTGTAGCTGCTGACTTTTAAAAAAAAAATTTTCGGCGGCGCTCCGCTTTAAGGAGACCACTTACAACTTGATCCGCTGGATTCCAGGACTAGAATAGTAGTCTCAATAGATATTGAGAAAGCTTTCGACTCTGTCGACTGGAAGTTTATGTTCAAAGTCCTGGAATCCATGGGATTTGGGCCACAATTTAGGAAATGGATCTCTATGCTCTATAGACATCCTAAGGTGGCTGTGAGGTTGGGATCTTCTGTATCCGAATTCTTTGAAGTAGAAAGGGGCACTATCCCCATTCCTATTCACCCCCTAGCCATGGAGCCGCTTGCGGTCGCACCCAGGTCATCAGGGGAGATACAGGCCATTAAAGTAGGTACTATACAAGAATCTCTAGCGCTATACGCTAATGATATGCTTCTGTTTCTCAGCGACCCAGGAGATTCCCTACAGGCGGCCCTAGGTTTTTTTAAAACATTTGCAAAGTTTTCTGGGTTAAAAGTAAATTGGAGTAAGTCCTCTATTCTCCCCCTGGACGCAGGTGCCAAAGAATTGGCCAATCCTAATTTGCCTTTACAATGGGTCACATCCCTTAAACTTACAGCGAATGTGCATGACTACATACCCCTTAACCTACTTCCGTTACTGACGTTACTTAAGAAAAAGACTCAGGCATGGACTAAATTACCGTTATCCTTGATAGGCAGGATTAGTCTGCTCAAAATGGAGCTTCTCCTAGTGATATTGTACTTTCTACGTCATGCTCCTACATGGGTACTGAAATCATATTTCAACCACTTCTGGACCTCCACACGCCAATATACGCCCTTACTTTGAAGGAGGATATCATTGTTATGGCAGCAGCTAGCTGCCATAACCCCGGTATCCTCTTGTTCGGCCGGTGGCCTGCTATAAGATAAAAGTGGTCTCTGTTGCGAATTTGCAGCGAGATCACTTTTATCGGCGATGGGAGAGGGCCCCCCCCTGCCGCCGTGCTCCGGTGCCCTCCGCCGCTTACCGGAGCCGTCGGCATCGGCAGGGGCAATCGAATGTTGTGCCTTCCTTGGCATTGAGACAAGTGAGGGGAAGATGGCCTCCACCCGTTTCCATGATATTGCAGGGCAGAAGCGACGTCAAAATGTCACTTTCGCCCATAGCTCTTAAAGGGCAATTTTTTTTAAATTCTTTTTTTAAATGACAATTTTTTTTTTTTTTTTATTGCATTTTAGTGTAAATATGAGATCTGAGGTCTTTTTGACCCCAGATCTCATATTTAAGAGGTTCTGTCATGCTTTTTTTCTATTACAAGGGATGTTTACATTCCTTGTAATGGGAATAAAAGTGACACAATTTTTCTTTTTTTTTTAAAAACAGTGTAAAAATAAAAAATAAAAGGTAAAATAAATAAGAAAACGAATGCATACGTGAGTAGCGCCCGCATATGAAAATGGTGTTCAAACCACACATCTGAGGTATCGCCGTGATCGGTAGAGCGAGAGCAATCATTCTAGCTCTAGACCTCCTGTGTAACTTAAAACATGCAACCTGTAGAATTTTTTAAACGTCGCCTATAGAGGTTTTTAAGGGTAAAAGTTTGTCTCCATTCCACGAGTGTGCACAATTTTGAAGCGTGACATGTTGGGTATCAATTTACTCGGCGTAACATTATCTTTCACAATATTAAAAAAAATTGGCTAACTTTACTGTTGTCTTATTTTTTAATTCAAAAAAGTGTCTTTTTTCCAAGTACGCTTGTGAGACCGCTGCACAAATACAGTGTGACAGAAAGTATTGCAACAACCGCCATTTTATTCTCTAGGGTGTTAGAAAAAAATGTATAATGTTTGGGGGTTCTAAGTAATTTTCTAGCAAAAAAAATGTTTTAACTTGTAAACAACACATCTAAAAAAGAGGTTCGGTCTTTAAGTGGTTAAGAAAAATAATAGTATAATTACATCTTTTCTGTGGGCAACTAAACCCCCAAGGGTAGGTATAACAGTGTTAAAGGAACCTGGGGATCAAGGAGGATTGGCATTACCGGACTGCCAGAAGTATTACCTAGCGGGCCAGATGGTGTACGCTCGTAGATGGTTAATGGCGGATGATGGAGATACAGCTACGGAACTAGAGGGAGCCCAACTGGGGTCATACGTTTGGCTCTGTTCAGGGGAACCAAATCTGACTTACCATTGACATTAACTATGAAAGCCACAATAAAATCCTGGAAGGCAGCGGTGAAATTGGCATGTCCTAGCTACAAAGGTGTATCTGTGTCGGCCCCTCTATGGATGAACCCCACACTATCCCATTTTTACATTCTTCCAGATCCCTCAATATGGGCAATTAAGGGGATAAAAACGTTGAAAGATGTCACATGCTTTGGGGAACTTTTGACCTTCCCACAACTACAATCTAAACATGATCTCACTAATTCATAATTTTTTCAGTTTTTACCAACTCAGACACGCTTTCCAGACACATTTTAGGGAGACGAAAGTAGAGTCCATACCATCAGACCTGGAAACGCTATTGTCGGTTGAGGAATTGGCCAAACCACTCTCAGTGACCTACAAAGAATTCTTCAAAAAGACACCTCAGGCAATATCCAGGTGTAGGGAAAGGTGGGCAGTGGAGGTCCCAGGTATACAGGGGGAGGATTGGGATGACCTATGGACACAACCATTCAGACATCTAGTATCGGCACGAGACAGACTATTTCAATTTAAATTGCTACATAGGAGCTATTTTACCCCAGCTAGGCTAGGCAAAATTTTCCATACAGTCTCAGCGGAGTGCTGGAGATGCTCCCTCTCGACTCTTAGTGCTGACCACATTTTCTGGTGGTGCCCCCACATCCAACAATTTTGGTCGGAAATCACTTCCTGTATATAGGACCTTGCCGATGGCAATGAGGGTATGTCTGCTGGGCCTAGTGGATAATGTGGTGCCATCATGTGCACTGAGAACCCTGCTTAACATAATACTGTTCTATGGGAGGAAAGCCATTTTATTAAACTGGAAAAAACCGAGGGCTCCGAGCGTGGCGTCCTGGAAAGGCATGGTAAACTCCAGAATACTGTAGGCTAAGAAAGGAGTTGAATAATTTGCTGAGAAAGGTAACAAGGAGAGCATAACGCCACACAGAAAGGTGTAGCAAAAGCAAACACATGCGAGTTGAATGTCACATAAGAAGACTAATGAGTAAACACATAAATTGTTTCATCTGTCAGTACTGAGCTGTGTCGTTAGCTTCCTGTATAACTAAGGACCTGAAAAACTGAATCGCCCTACATGTGTTGAGCTGTGACTATGGGGGGGGGGTTGTTATTTTTTTGAGTGATGAAGATAGAGAGTTGTACTATGTTAGTCAGTCACATTACCTAGGCCGCGTTAGGCCAAAACTGGATAGTGTCACATTGACACATCCTAATGTTGTATGTTTCATGCAAAAAACTCAATAAACAGAACTTAAAAAAAAAAAAAAAGAGCACAAGGTCTCTAACATCCACCAGCTCTGTGATGTCGTCATGGAGAAGTGGAAGAGGACTCCAGTGGCAACCTGTGAAGCTCTGGTGAACTCCATGCCCAAGAGGGATAAGGCAGTGCTGGAAAATAATGGTGGTCACAAAAAATATTGACACTTTGGTTTCAATTTGGACTTTTTTACTTAGGGGTGTACTCACTTTTGTTGCCAACGGTTTAGACATTAATGGCTGTGTGTTGAGTTATTTTGAGGGGACAGCAAATTTACACTGTTACACAAGCTGTACACTCACTACTTTACATTGTAGCAAAGTGTCATTTCTTCAGTCTTGTCACGTTAATAGACATAATAAAATATTTACATAAATTTGAGGGGTGAAGTCACTTTTGTGAGCTACTGTATTTGTATAATAAATGTAGCAATACCCCCCTACATTTGGGGTTCGTCTGTCACCCTGCCCAGCCCGGCACACAATCTTCAGTCACTCCAAAGACAGAAAACAGTCCATGCACTTTGACTTGTTGTTTTTTTATTGGGAGGAATTAAATATGCATGGGGATTTGGGAATTATGGGATACTCTTGATAGATTTCAAGAGGACAATGTAGGATCTGAGAGCTATATACACTCTCTATATATACAACTTCTTCTCTTCCTCCAGCACATCACTTGACTACTGATCTCACTCTTCAGCACATCACTTGATTGCTGATATCACTCTCCAGCACATCACTTGATTCCTCACTTCCAGGACCCGCTAGCACTTTAGATTAGGCCTGACACTGGCTCTGCCATGCCTTAGCAAATGCCCTTTGCAGGCAGGGACTGCGTGCCCCTTTGGTGTAGCAAAAATGTAGGCAGAGCTGTCTTTAATATTGATTGGGCCCTGGGCAAAAATGTTCTTGGGGCCCCCAACCGGTCCCCCCCATGCAATTTCGCTCTCCACCTGCTCTGAGACATACAATAAATAGCAGCTAGACTCAAAATTAGTTTGCTGTATCAGATCAGGCAGCGATTGCAATTGGTTGTCAGAGGTTACAGCATATCATTACCACTTACTGACTGGTTGCTGGAGGTTACAGCACACACTACGGCTCACTGATTAGTTACTAGAGGTTACAGCACATAATTTCTGCTTATTGGTTGCTAGAGATTACTGTACAGTAATACTGCTCACTGATTGGTTGCTAGAGGTTACAGCACACCATCTCCTCACTGCCTGCACACCATGGACTGGGGAGGTGAGCGGACTCATTAATAGACAGAAAACTCCCAGGGATCCTAGAACTCCTGGGATCAGTGGCTGGGGGGAGGGGAGGGTGTGATCAATGGCAATCCTGATTTTTTTACCGACTTCCAATATAAAGAGGAGTTTCAACACTGGCCACCAATGTAATAGGGGTTTACACTGACCACTAATGTAATAGAAGCATTCACAGTAACCTCCAATTTAAGAAGGGACTTACACTGACCACCAATGTAAGGGGAAAATTCACACTGGCCACTAGTGTGAATAAAAGGATTCTACACCAAGTACCAATGTAATGAGAAGATTTACACTGACCAGCAATGTAACTGAGACATTTAGCCTGCGTTCATATTTGTGTGTGTCAGGAACGCATGCAAAATCTGCATGCTGC
Organism: Aquarana catesbeiana; assembly: GCF_042186555.1. Lineage (NCBI taxonomy): Eukaryota > Metazoa > Chordata > Amphibia > Anura > Ranidae > Aquarana > Aquarana catesbeiana. The sequence goes on along the minus strand of NC_133333.1, from coordinate 217,375,700 downwards.
CCTTTAGCAGATACACAGCAATGCCATTGATTGTTAATGACACCCTCACACATCTGCTGACATGTGCCTTGGCACTGTGTGATTTTGAAAAGGGTTAGGGACTTTCTTCCGCATTTCTAGCACATAGAGCAGCCCATTGAAATGAATGGGCTGTCCTACACGCTACCTACATCTTTATCCACCCTGTTAGTACATCTTTGCATCCTAAAACCCCTGCTTACCTCTGCACCCCAAACCTCCTCCATACTCTCCACTCCAACCCTCCACCCCTCTAACTCTACCTGCCTCCTCTGCTCATCTTTGCACCCACCTTCCTTACCTCCATACATTCCCTCCTTGCTCACCTGTGCACCCCAAACTGTAATTCCTTCTCTGCCTACCTCTGCACACCACACACTACCCTCCCCCCACCAATTCGCTTGCCTTTGCAGAACAGGCAGGTGTTAGGCTTAAGGACCACAGTTGTAGGCAGGACTTTCAAGCATGCTCCTTTACCTCCCCAGTGGGCAGAATTCAGTATAGGTAATGGTGGATTTGACCTTAGGGGGGGCATGATATACATATGAATGCTGCCACTATTTAAATATTAATGCCAGTTATTTACATGTAAACACGGGGTCTGCAGGTGAGTCATCGGTACACAACAATAGGGCAGAGCTGGGCAGTAATAGAACTTCACACCGAGATATCAGGACACAGCATGGGACTAAAACCTCAAGGGACAAGGGAATTTAAACTGGGATAGTTGCCAAGTATGAGGCAGCTGTTTTGGGCCCCACAACAATGACAGGGCCCAGGGCAGTTGCCCCTTTTGCCCTGCACTAAAAATGGCCCTGCTAGTCCTAGTGCTAGCTGTGCTGGCTACTGATCCCAGCACAACATCTTCAGACCCTGCCAGCTCTCCTGGCTGCAGCTGCCTCTCTACACTGCTCATGCCACCACAGTCCACTCCACTGGCTCTGCACCCATTCCATACTGCACTCTCCCAGTCCTCTCAGGCGTGTCTCCCCAGTTCTCCTGACTGTGTGAACACTCACCAGCCCTCTTGGCTGAACTCCTGTAGACTTGCCCGGCAGTGTTCTCCTGCTGTCCTCTCTTGCTCCTCCTGTGCCTTCTGGTCAGGACACCTCTGTGGGTTGTAAGAGGGTCCCGTCTGAACCCGAGCCCAGGTCCAAGGTCAACCCCCCCCCCCCCCCCAGACTGGGGAGCTCCCTCAAAGGCCACAACAGCCTAATACTCCATCTTCATCTTCCACCCGATACCAACTCCTCCTCAGCTGGGTTGACCCTATCCCTGAGTATTTGAGGGGGCCTTCCCCCAGCCAATCATAGTTGGGGATTGATCAGGGTCCTCAGAATACTCCAGACAGCTCCACCTCTCCTCTCCTTTTTCCTTTCCAGAAGATTCCAGCATGTTCTGGAAAGAAGTAGGAGGTCTCAGTGATGCTGTGTGTGAGTCACCCAGCTCTACCTGAGTCACTCAAACCCTGACCCAGAAGAAAAACGAAGAAAAACGCATCCAGGCTTGGCTGCCAGCCAAGCCTGGAAATGTACCTACTCTAACAAAAACTCTGTACACATCCTAGTACCACTAGAGGGTTCTACATAAACATGTGATTATATAACTACTATGTTGTCTCTGCATTAAAGTCCCATAGGAGAAAAACTCTTGTTCCATATATGATTGGGGACATAGCAGCCATATGCTGATTTAGGGTCAACAAAAAAAGATAGCCAAACACTCCCAGCGCTCAGTGGTCCTCATCAAAGGGATGGCCAAATCAGTGACACATCACATACATGGTCCAATGCCCAGTTGATGCAGCCCTCCTCGGATAGGGGATATGCTCTTTAGGGGCCCACCCTTATCTTTTCATATTCCTGATAATAATTGGGGTCACCAGAACTAGTGTCACATTGGAAGATTTCCCTGTTTTTTCTGTCCTGGGGACCACTCAGAACATTTTCTTTAACTTTCGGTGAAAGCATTAAACAGGTGAAGAAGAATAGGGTAAATTACAGGTGTTCCTATCCCTCTCCACTCTAAAGCTAAAAACTAAAAACAAGTTTTGCCTTTAGTTATACTTTAGATAGACTCCTAATACAGGCATATATGACTTCCCTGCGTGGCTGACCCTGAGGCTAAAGTGTACTGATACCTGCCAGCCCTCCTCTCCTGTCTATCCCAGGCGCTTGTGTGACATAATTTGGGATGGACTAGAGAGAAAAGCCAGTGGAAATCCACACACCAGAACAGGTAGATCTGTCACAGAAACTTCCTTCCTTGTGCCACTCTGCATGTGGAGGAAGCCATTTTTGTACCCCCCCCCCCCACACTGTGTACTGTGTCCTAGTGGTCCACTATACTTTGCACTCCTGATCTCTCTGTACTGTTCCCTTGTGCCACCCTGACCCCCCAGTACTGTGCCCTGTGGGCCCCTGTACTTTACCCTCCTGATACCTCAATACGGTGCTCTGGTGCTTTCCTGTACTTTACCCTCCCGACCCCCCAGTACTGTGCCCTGGTGCCCCATGATGCTTTGCCCTCCTGATATCCCTGTACTGTGCCCTGGTGCCCCCTTAACAATGCCTTCTTGGCTGAGTTTCTGTCCCTTTTATGAGAAATCTTCTTGTACGGTATTTTAATCATTTAAAAATAAATGATTACACACAATACGTTATGCATCTTGCAGAGCCATGCCCATTTTAGATTAATGCTCCACTCCTAATTAAAGTACATTCTCCAATTACAACGGCTTGCCGGACACAGCAAAAAAGGTGTCCCTGGAAACTTATTTGAAATGTTGGAAGCTATGCTGACTAGGTCAGAAACCTGTTTGCGTCTAGTACAATTCCATAAGCTGCTTTACCTGGTCAAGGAGGGTAAAGAACCCAGGCAGAAAGCCAGATAAAGAAGTCCTGCTGGAGGGTGATAAAGTTTGCCCTAAGAGGATCCTGGTACTCCCTTAGAGGAGATGTGTGGTGGAGTCTGGAACCCATGTTGCTTGAGGTGTCTGAAGCCCTAACTCTTGCTCCCTGTGAGCCAGAGCTATAAAACTGTTGTTGTAGCTATCCACTGCGACCAAGGATCCACCCTAGGGTAATGTCAGTCCACTCCAGAACTGGGTGTTTTCTTTCCCACCGGGGTCGGTACATTATGGTCAGATTGTAAACAGTTTAAATCTCTTTTGGGCTAATTCACTTTATGATCTGGTGCCCATTGGTGTAGATTTAGTTTTGGAATCATTCTCTGGCATCCATTAAGGGAGGTCTCTTTAGAAAGAGCAGTGTATACAAAAAGAGGCAATCTCAAGGAGTTTGATATGATGTGGAGGCGCTGGTTGGAAAAAATGGGTTCCTTCCTATAGAGTGAAAAACGAATAATAGATTGCAGAACAACAAAAATTAGATTAATTGACAGAAAAGGACATAGCAGATAAACTAAATGCAATCAGGCCTCTAATCTTAAATGTAAACCACGTGAAAGTATAGAAACGGAGAAATTAGAATCAATTAATTTTTTTTTATGAGACCACTTGAAGGGTAATGGGAGGGGTTGAAAAGAGGAGGGGGATTAAGGAGCAGTTTATATCACTGGAAATGGGTGAAGCGAGTAGGATAAAAGGGCTCTTTGGTCCTTTTGGTCTCTGTCTCCCATCTTACTTTTTCCTAGCACAATGTGTTTTCATCTTCTGATGATTTATTCTATTTATTCTATTCTAATTCTATTGTGAAGATAATGTTTATATGCTTAATTTTAATTGAACTGTTAAGACTTGAAAGAAAATTTAATAAAGAATAAAGTTTAAAAAAAAAAAAAAAGGAGGTCTCTTTGCTTTGGGAGATGCCTCCCAAAGCTATTGAGCTTATCTGGAAACGTCAAACACTCGATTGGTGAAAAAAATAGGAATCTCAGTCCCCGTTAAACTTTTCTTCCTTTATTCTGACATAAACAGTGCTTGTCCACTAGGAGTTTGGAGCACTGCGAGATACAAAACGATGGGCTACAGACATAAGCGTGCGCAGGGGGTGTGCTAGGTGTCCCTGGGCACATCCTTTCCTCTTCTCTCCCTGCTGCTGTGGGGGATATTTCAGGATGGGGAAGGGGCAATCAATAAGTAATTTACTGGCCCCTTCCTTTTCTAAATGAGCACAGTGAACACACTCACTCACTTTTGTCAGTTCCGAAGCATAGTAAACTGTGTTTATATGCTTCAGTTTGCAGTTTGTGAATGAACAGGAAGCCGCTCAGCACAGAGCACTTCACATTCATTCACTGGCTAGTGTGGCTACAGAGAAAGGCATGTGTGTTTGAGCTTTGGGGTACAAACCCTAATGTAATCAGCTGTGCACTCATATGGCTACAGAAAGTTTAACCACCTCAATACGGGGCACTTTTACCCCCTTCCTGCCCAGACCAACTTTCAGCTCTGTCTAACTTTGAATGACAATTGTGCAGTCATGTAACGATGTACCCAAATTAAGTTTTTTTTTTCCAAAATAATTTTTATTAAATTTTTCCATATACAAGGAAGGAAATATATTGTTGTAGAACACATAACATGTGTACATGTATACATCTAGAAGTAAACAGTGGGGTACAGTCTGTTAGTCCAAGCAAGGTAGAACTCAGAGGAGAAACCAAGGAAGGAAGTACATTACTTCCTCACACTTAGGATTTCAACCAAAAGTTCCAGGCATTGACAAATTTAGCAAGAGTGTTGTCTTTTAAGGCAGAAGTGTATTCATAATCTTTGATCAAGTTTATTTGGTGTTTAACATCAGAAACATTTAGATTTAAAGAGCTTCTCCATTTGCGCATTATGAGTAACCTAGCAGCAAATAGAATATGCATGGTTATGGTTCTGAATTCACACGGGAAGGATTCTAGTCCTATACTGAGAATAGCTAGGGATGGAGTAGGTTTAGTGATAATCCCAGTGATACTTTTCTCCAAAATGTGTGAATGTGTAGACAATCCCAGAGAATGTGTATTAGCGAACCCTTGGAGGAGCATCCTCTCCAACAACTGTCGTCGTCAAGATTTGCAAATGTATACATTTGTACAGGAGTAAGATACCATCTATGGTGGATTTTTTGCGATAGTTTCCAATAATTAATACAGGTGGATGCTTTGTGGTTGTAATGTATGGCTGAGCGCCATAGGGAATCTGAGAAAGAGGCCTGTAGATCCACTTCCCATCTTTTGTAAGTTGATGTCTTAGTGAACTTGTCTTTGTTTTGTAAGAGATTGTACATTAGGGTTATTCCTTTTGCTTTGGGGGAGTTTGAAGTCCAGAAGGACCATGCCTTGGTAGGAATTATGACTGATAGGGCAGGATTTTTTTTCAGGTAGGAGGCTATACGTTTATATGTCTATGCACCCTGCGATGGTATTTGGTATCTAGTTTTAAGGGTTTGGAATGGAAGGAGTTGGTCATTATGTATTATTTATTTCAGTGGGAGGCTTTTTATGTTTGACCAGTGTTTAAGAGACAGTGCAGGGAGTAAGAAGTTAAATACCTCCACAGGGGGATATACTGATTGGGTGTGCTCTGTTAGGGATGTGTTTTGGAATAGGAAGTGCCATGCCTCAACTGCGGCCGCTATCGTTGGGTGATCTGTTTTTTTGGGTTTTATGTGAGTTTTCTGAGCTAGCAGAAGAGAGCTTAAATTGCCTTCAGGTACAAATGACTTCTTGATAAATTGCCATTGTTTGTGAAACAGAGGTGTAAACCAATGTCTGATTTGATCCAGTATTACAGTCATGTAGTAATCTTTTGTGTCTGGGAAGCTCATACCTTTTGCAATTTTGTGTTTTACAATAGTGGCATAAGAACAAAGAAGTTTCTTACCTTGCCATATAGACATGCTCAGTAATCTTTTAATAGCTTGGAAAAAAGATTTGGGGACCTGTATTGGTAGAGCTCTATATAGGTACAAGAGTTTCGGAAGGGTTATCATTTTAAAAGCTGCTGCTCTACCAGCCCAGGAGAGATAATGTTTGCTTAGTTCTTGAAGATCTTTCCTGCAAGTGTGGAGAAATGGCAGGTAGTTGCTGTTATATAAGTTTTAGGATGGAGATGTCAAGGATATGCCTAAATAAGGCATTGAGGAGGATACCCATTGAAAAGGAACTGTAGATTGTAGACGCAATTTGGTACATTTAGCAATATGAACGCCAAGGACATTGGATTTGGAATCATTTACCTTGTAAAAAGAACATGCATTGAAGGTATTTAAGATTTCCCATACCTTTACCAGGGAAGAGGCCGGATCAGTCAAAGTGAGAATTATGTCATCCGCAAATAGTGTGATTTTAAATTCTTGACCTTTAATTTTGATTCCAGAAATGGAGTTTGAGGATCGGATTTTTTGAGCCAGGGGTTCCATCATTAGTGTGAAAATCAATGGAGACAGGGGGGAACCCTGTCTTGTTCCATTGTTGATGATAAAAGGGTCTGAAAAGACCCTGTTTGAGAGAACTCGAGCGTTGGGGTTAGAATACAAGGCTAGAATGGCCGATAATATGTTGCCTTGAAATCCAAATTTGGCGAGTTTGTATTTCAAATAACCCCAGTGAATCCTATCAAATGCCTTTTCGGCATCTAAGGTAATGAATAGAGTTGATATATTATGTTTTTCAGTAAAATGTAGGAGATTTAGTATTTTTCATGTGGCATCTGGGGCTTGTCTGCCTAGCATGAACCCTACTTGGTCGGGGTATATGATGTGAGGCATAATGGGGGTTAATCTTAGAGCTATTAATCTGGCATACAATTTGAGGTCAGTGTTTAATAGAGAGATAGGGCGGAAATTTGAGGGGGTATCCGGCTCCTTCCCTGGTTTGGGTAAGGTTACAATATTGGCAGAGAGCATTTCATTTGGGAATTGACCAGAGGACACAGCAGCGCTGAACACATCGCAGATATGGGGGGTTAAGGTTTTGTTGAATAATTTGTAATATTCGGCAGAGAAGCCGTCCGATCCTTCAGGAGGACCCTATTCTAAACAAATATATCAGTCCCAATCCCCAAATTACATTTAAACGAACAAGGTCCATAGGCGACCAATTGACCTCAAGTCACTATATTGCCACACCCAAATCCAGATATTCTAAACTAGGAATGGCCCAATGCGGCAAATGTTCCTTTTGCCCTTGGATCAAAGTAGGAAACTCCTTCACACTACCAAATGGAGAAAAATTTATACCCAAATTCTATGCAGATTGTGATACAAAAGGTGTGGTATACTTAATGTTATGCCAATGTGGTGCATTCTATGTAGGGAAGACCATTAGACATCTACGCTGCAGAATTAGGGACCACGTTTATTATTCTGGGGAAGGAAAAATGGTGACGGCAGTCAGTAGGCACTTGGATCTCTATCACAAATTCAATACCTCTCTTGTCTCATTTATCGCACTAACAGTCATCCCACCGGATCCTAGGGGTGGCGAGTGGGACAAAAAAGTTTGTCAACAAGAAACACCATGGATCGAACACTTGAGGGCCACCATCCCTCCAGGGATCAATGAGGCCCAATCATATAAACCATTTCTTTAAATCTAAGTGGACTCAATGTGAGTGGGATAAGTACATCAAATTATCCCCATCTACCAATTGAAATCTATCTTAGTGTCCCACCGACTAACCTAGGCCGACCTAGAACCCCCTATATACCTCTGTATACACATCTGATTAACAAATACCAAATTGTATACGTTTTACAAACCAATTGTAAATATAATGCACTTTCATAGGTTTCACAATATGTCATTGCCCTTCCCCCCTTTTTCCTTCCCATCCTATTGCTGTTATGACTGTTTGCAACCGTTATTTTGATACTCATATTTATATGAATATATACTGTTCTTATAATTTGTAATTTCATGTGTTCATTGTATTTACAGATGCATTATGGAGACTGTCTATACCACCTGGGGTAAATCTTCCATCTGCAGTGCTATGGTGGGGCCACTAGGGGCAATGTGCGGCCGCCCAGCGCCACCTCTACTATCACTGTGGATGGTGGCGCGTTCGGTATCCCATGGCTGCCAAGTCGGTGTGGCCGTGTCTGCGCCGTTCCTCTCTCTCCCCCCCCTTTCCATTGTGGACGGACATCTATTGGCCGACATGGATGGGCAGATGCGCGGTGTCGGACCTCCCTGCATCCAGATCCATTGGATGCAGGTGCTTGGACCGCCCCTCTGTCTGCCCCTCTTTGCGCCATTGGATGACTTGTCCACAGGAGGTTGAGCGGTCTGTGCTCCAGACCCGGCCCCCTCTGGTTGCTTGGTTACCTAGACGCGACTGCCGCCCCTCTCCCCGGCGCGCTATCGGCTGTTTTGATGTGCGCCGGTGATTGGGTCATGCGCAGTACGCGCCAGCGGCCGGCCTGAATGACGTCACGTCGGGCTTGCCGATTGGTGACTACAGGCGGGGCGGGTGTACAAGAGACGCCGTCATGGCGTCTCTCTGTGTACTGATTCTACAAACTACTACCTGTGGTGAGATAGCGGCGTTACGCTCCACCACCCACCTCTGTTCTTTTACTCCTACATATTCTACAATTAGGTAAGTCCACACTTCCAGCATCCCTCTTCAATCTCACCCAGTCCAGATTCTATTATATATGACAATCTTTTTACTTATCTAACAGACTCAGCATGATTGGGGGAACTACATAGCTCCACAAGGAACTTTAATGTTCATATATCTTGATGAAATTTACAAGCCTGTCCTTGATCGACAGCATTTCCGTTCCTTTCCCCTGCCTTCTCCACCAAAATGCTGGGAATTATTACTATCTACTAAAGAGTCGGTTACATTTGTGGGTTTTTATCCTTCCTAATTACGAGTTTCTACATTGACTAGGGTAAGTGTACCTTTGCCCCTTCTAATCACCTTTAAATACATATGTCATCTCCATTCATATTACCTATAGACTATACTTAATATTTACCCCTTTCCCTCTCTCCCCCCTTCCCCCCCCCTCCTTCCCCTCCCCCCTCCTTTTCCGTTTCCGGCCCCCCCCCTTTTTTCCTCCCTCCCCTTTTTTCCCCCCCAAACCCCCCCCTTTCTCCCCTTCCTCCTCCTCCGTCCTTGTTAGTGTTCTCCCCTCCCCCCCTCCTCCTCCTTTACTACCATTTTTTTTCTCTTCCTCTCTCTTCCCTTCCCTCTCTCCCCACCTCCCCACTCTCCCTTCCCTATATTCCCCCTCCTCTCTCCCCCCCTCCCCTCTCCCCTCCCCCCCCCCCCCCTCCTTTCCCCTCCCCTCTCCTTCCCCTCCCTTTCCCCCCCCCCCTCTTTCCCCCCCCCTCCCCCCCCTCCTTTCCTCCCTCTCCCTTCCTTTTTCCTGTCACTCTATTCCTAACCCTCCCTTCCCCTTTCTCTCCCTTCCCTTCCCCATTCCCGCCTATTCCCCCCCCCCCCTCTCCTTCCTCCTTTTCCTCCCTCCCCTCCCCCCTCCTTTCTGCCCATCATACTTCCTCCTTGCCCCTCCTTCCCCTTCCTTCCCCTTCCCTGATTTTACCTATTAATTAATTTATATTGTACTTCTCTACTTTTCTTACTCTCTATTATAGATTTATACTATGTTACACCTGTCCCCACATTGCCTTTTCTCCGCCTGATTACTGCGGGGTTGATGCTCCCTTGGTGCTTTTTCTAGACAGCCTCCATTCACTTATTTCATTTATTAATTCCTTCCTTCTTGGTGTATACGTTAATGTACATACAAAAAAATGTTCTGGAAATTCTGATAATATTGTATCATTTATTACAGTTTTTTCCACTCTATGCTCCTGAAGAAGCGCACAAGGCGCGTAACATGTCGAGCTTATGAGCTTACACAGAATTTGACTGCCACCATCACATAGTGTTTGAACCCTACAATTTGTATTGTAACTATATAGATCAATAAGATGTGTTGGTCTTTTGTTGTTCTTACAATCTTTTTGTTCTTTCTACACTAATTGACCTATTGTGTATGGAGTGCATATTCTGTTCATATTGTATGTCATACCTAGTTTTTATCTTTTTGTCCTTTCCCGTTTTTTAATATAATATTTTTGAAATAAAAACAATACTTTTAATAATATAGTATCCTTATTGTGCCTATAAAGTCTTGGTGCCTGCCCACACTTTCTTGTTTTCCCAATCTATCCATATTAGACGTGGCACACATAACTATTCTGTATCCGCATGACCACTATGCGATGATACATATATTATCCATTTCAATTAATATGGGTGGAAGCACCCGGGCATTTTCTAGTGGTTTATGTACCCTTTTTTTATAAAACTGCCCAATGACTACCCAACTTACGGTTAATTTACATTAAGTCATAACTCCTGATTTACCCTTCTCCCTTCTTTTCCCCATTCATTATTCTCTCACGGTTTTTCTTTTTTCTCCTTCCTTGCTTATATGTATAGTGATTAGTCAGCATTTACTGTATATATATTTGTATCTATCATGGATTTTGTTGGGACTGGCTGGCTAGGCTATATGACAGAGATCCAAACGAACTGTAACACGAATACTGAACAAGAAATCGGCATAAACCAGTATATGGCTAAACTAAAACGTGTTCTTAAAAAGAAGGCCAATTTACACTGGCACATTGAATTCTTACATAAATATGTACGGGAAACAATTAACCCTCTGGGTCTCAGGATTCAACTTTATCCCTCCTTTCAAGTCACATCCCCAGATTTTAGACTCAAATGGGAAAACATACTAACTCAGTGTAGTACGGAACTAATGAAACTGCTGATAATTCATTATCAGACAGAACTAAACACACTGGATCAGGAGATCCTCTTTCTACAAACATCAAACGAGTCTATCAGGGAACATACCCTTTTTTCCAAACGAGTCCAAGAAACGAAAGACTACATAACAAAAATCACCAAAGACATTATCTATAAAAAACAAAACAAACTATCAAAAGACCGATTAGCCTTCTCTGAAGGCTTTGCATACCATTGGCAGAATACCATGCTACGTAAGGGTTCTAGAAACCATCACCGGGTCACGAAAACTAACAACTATGTAACCACCGATGAGGATACTGAATCAGACTCCTCATTTAGATCAACATCCTTTGTCCCGAGACACAACCAACACTACTCCCGAAACAATGCCACAGCACAAAAAAGAGATTATGGTGGGGACTCATACGCACCCTCCTCTAAACGCCCCCCAAAGACAGACACGAAATTTTCAGCACATTCACAAACTAAAGGGCACACGTCACAATCTAATGGCAAATCACCTGCACAACCAAAATATCTAGGAGCAACTGCCCTACAAGCGATACAGATATTGAACAATCAATCACAAACACCCAATAGTGCAGGTCCCATAGAAATGGGCCAAAACCCCCCTAGTATCCCCTCACCGTTAACACAACGAGCACCCAATATTAGACAAAGCACACTAGATGCACACATTCAAACTCCACAGACACAGATAAATTTTCAAATACCCACGAACCCGACAACACAGACGTGACCCCAGATTTGGAAGTCATTAATTTAACACCCTACCTCTTTGATAGGGAAACACTTGAGGTCCTTAAACTTGGACTAAGCTTCTGTCCTTCAACTAATATTGACAAATATGAGACAATAAAAGATGTTTATCTTTTCTCACGTAATTTAACATACAAATTTCTCTTTGATAAAGACGTAGTACAGTCTAAACAAGATAAGGCAATATCTGAACAAGTAAAAAATTTTTCTATGGAAGAGTTTCGTGCTCTCCGAGACTTGATACTCCTATTGGAGGAAAATGAACCATCTGATGTATCACAAGAGACAGAGGCATCCAATGTATATATACCCAATACTAAAAAATTTAAACCTAAATCACAGCGGTTCCCAGAACTAACTACAAATGCACATATCTGGGCCTTCCTTACCGGAATGATTAAAGACATAAAAGAGATCACTATGTCAGTAACCCCAGGAAATCTTTCTCATTCACAAAAACAAGCTCTTCAAATTCTTAAAAATCAACCAGACTTAGAAATAAAACCTGCGGATAAAGGAGGGAATATTGTCCTGATGACAAAAACGTACTATGAAACTATGGTGACCAAAATCCTAGCGGACAAACATTGCTATCGTCCCTTGCTTGAGACGCAAATTTTGACATTTAAGCAAGAATATCTGGAGACTATTGGCAAGGCCTTTCAAAAGGGCCTAATTGATCAAGATACGTACAATTACCTCAATGTCAAGAAACCTAAAGAAGCCACGTTTTACGCCCTACCGAAAATACATAAACACCCTACATTACCCCCCGGTCGACCTATCGTCTCCGGAATTGGCTCTCTCTCTGAACATGCTAGTCGCTTTATAGACTCTATTTTAATGCCACACGTATTAAGCCTTCCATCTTATACACGTGATACGTTGGATCTGTTGAAACAAATAGAGGGATTGTCAGTCCCTCCCGATGCCCTCCTCGTGACATTGGATGTAGAGTCACTGTACTCTAGCATCCCACACGAGCAGGGCATCGGGATGGTACGCACCTTTTTAAGGGAACAAGACCATTATAGCTGGGAATTCTGTGAATTCATACTTGAACTACTTCAATTTGTGTTGACTCGCAATTACTTTTGCTTTAAAGATTCCCACTTCCTCCAGGTACAGGGCGTGGCCATGGGCACTTGTTGTGCACCGGCCTACGCCAACCTGTACCTGGGGGGGTGGGAACGCAATATTTTTTCACTTGAGGACTTGACTATATACACCGATCAGATCCTCATATGGCGGAGGTATATAGACGATATTTTCCTAGTATGGACAGGAACTCGTAAATTGCTGGATGAGTTCATCCAGACAATTAACCATAACTCGATGAATCTTAAGTTTACTACTTCAGCTCATATAAACCAAATAACTTTCTTAGATCTAACTATTTTTAAAGACCAAGATGACTGTCTAGCGACCACCTTGTTCAGAAAAGAAACGGCAGGAAATACCCTACTACATGCGGGTAGTGCCCACCCTAGATCACTCATTAAGAGTATACCTTATGCACAATATCTGAGGTTACGTCGCAACTGCACACACCTAGAGGAATTCAAAGTCCAAGCTCGAGCACTCCGCCATAGACTTTTAACAAGAGGCTACAAGAAAACCATACTACGCAGTGCATATAATAAGGCCATCCGACAGTCAAGGATTTCCTTACTCTTTAAACAGAAAAATGCTTTGACCAATACTTCAGTGAGATTTATTACTAAATTTTCCCAACAACACCATAAGCTTAGGGACATATTGAATAAACATTGGCCGATCCTTCAGGAGGACCCTATTCTAAACAAATATATCAGTCCCAATCCCCAAATTACATTTAAACGAACAAGGTCCATAGGCGACCAATTGACCTCAAGTCACTATATTGCCACACCCAAATCCAGATATTCTAAACTAGGAATGGCCCAATGCGGCAAATGTTCCTTTTGCCCTTGGATCAAAGTAGGAAACTCCTTCACACTACCAAATGGAGAAAAATTTATACCCAAATTCTATGCAGATTGTGATACAAAAGGTGTGGTATACTTAATGTTATGCCAATGTGGTGCATTCTATGTAGGGAAGACCATTAGACATCTACGCTGCAGAATTAGGGACCACGTTTATTATTCTGGGGAAGGAAAAATGGTGACGGCAGTCAGTAGGCACTTGGATCTCTATCACAAATTCAATACCTCTCTTGTCTCATTTATCGCACTAACAGTCATCCCACCGGATCCTAGGGGTGGCGAGTGGGACAAAAAAGTTTGTCAACAAGAAACACTATGGATCGAACACTTGAGGGCCACCATCCCTCCAGGGATCAATGAGGCCCAATCATATAAACCATTTCTTTAAATCTAAGTGGACTCAATGTGAGTGGGATAAGTACATCAAATTATCCCCATCTACCAATTGAAATCTATCTTAGTGTCCCACCGACTAACCTAGGCCGACCTAGAACCCCCTATATACCTCTGTATACACATCTGATTAACAAATACCAAATTGTATACGTTTTACAAACCAATTGTAAATATAATGCACTTTCATAGGTTTCACAATATGTCATTGCCCTTCCCCCCTTTTTCCTTCCCATCCTATCGCTGTTATGACTGTTTGCAACCGTTATTTTGATACTCATATTTATATGAATATATACTGTTCTTATAATTTGTAATTTCATGTGTTCATTGTATTTACAGATGCATTATGGAGACTGTCTATACCACCTGGGGTAAATCTTCCATCTGCAGTGCTATGGTGGGGCCACTAGGGGCAATGTGCGGCCGCCCAGCGCCACCTCTACTATCACTGTGGATGGTGGCGCGTTCGGTATCCCATGGCTGCCAAGTCGGTGTGGCCGTGTCTGCGCCGTTCCTCTCTCTCCCCCCCCTTTCCATTGTGGACGGACATCTATTGGCCGACATGGATGGGCAGATGCGCGGTGTCGGACCTCCCTGCATCCAGATCCATTGGATGCAGGTGCTTGGACCGCCCCTCTGTCTGCCCCTCTTTGCGCCATTGGATGACTTGTCCACAGGGGGTTGAGCGGTCTGTGCTCCAGACCCGGCCCCCTCTGGTTGCTTGGTTACCTAGACGCGACTGCCGCCCCTCTCCCCGGCGCGCTATCGGCTGTTTTGATGTGCGCCGGTGATTGGGTCATGCGCAGTACGCGCCAGCGGCCGGCCTGAATGACGTCACGTCGGGCTTGCCGATTGGTGACTACAGGCGGGGCGGGTGTACAAGAGACGCCGTCATGGCGTCTCTCTGTGTACTGATTCTACAAACTACTACCTGTGGTGAGATAGCGGCGTTACGCTCCACCACCCACCTCTGTTCTTTTACTCCTACATATTCTACAATTAGGTAAGTCCACACTTCCAGCATCCCTCTTCAATCTCACCCAGTCCAGATTCTATTATATATGACAATCTTTTTACTTATCTAACAGACTCAGCATGATTGGGGGAACTACATAGCTCCACAAGGAACTTTAATGTTCATATATCTTGATGAAATTTACAAGCCTGTCCTTGATCGACAGCATTTCCGTTCCTTTCCCCTGCCTTCTCCACCAAAATGCTGGGAATTATTACTATCTACTAAAGAGTCGGTTACATTTGTGGGTTTTTATCCTTCCTAATTACGAGTTTCTACATTGACTAGGGTAAGTGTACCTTTGCCCCTTCTAATCACCTTTAAATACATATGTCATCTCCATTCATATTACCTATAGACTATACTTAATATTTACCCCTTTCCCTCTCTCCCCCCTTCCCCCCCCCTCCTTCCCCTCCCCCCTCCTTTTCCGTTTCCGCCCCCCCCCCTTTTTTCCTCCCTCCCCTTTTTTCCCCCCCAAACCCCCCCCTTTCTCCCCTTCCTCCTCCTCCGTCCTTGTTAGTGTTCTCCCCTCCCCCCCTCCTCCTCCTTTACTCCCATTTTTTTTCTCTTCCTCTCTCTTCCCTTCCCTCTCTCCCCACCTCCCCACTCTCCCTTCCCTATATTCCCCCTCCTCTCTCCCCCCCTCCCCTCTCCCCCCCCCCCCCTCCCCTCCTTTCCCCTCCCCTCTCCTTCCCCTCCCTTTTTCCCCCCCCTCTTTCCCCCCCCCCCTCCTTTCCTCCCTCTCCCTTCCTTTTTCCTGTCACTCTATTCCTAACCCTCCCTTCCCCTTTCTCTCCCTTCCCTTCCCCATTCCCGCCTATTCCCCCCCCCCCCCCTCTCCTTCCTCCTTTTCCTCCCTCCCCTCCCCCCTCCTTTCTGCCCATCATACTTCCTCCTTGCCCCTCCTTCCCCTTCCCTGATTTTACCTATTAATTAATTTATATTGTACTTCTCTACTTTTCTTACTCTCTATTATAGATTTATACTATGTTACACCTGTCCCCACATTGCCTTTTCTCCGCCTGATTACTGCGGGGTTGATGCTCCCTTGGTGCTTTTTCTAGACAGCCTCCATTCACTTATTTCATTTATTAATTCCTTCCTTCTTGGTGTATACGTTAATGTACATACAAAAAAATGTTCTGGAAATTCTGATAATATTGTATCATTTATTACAGTTTTTTCCACTCTATGCTCCTGAAGAAGCGCACAAGGCGCGTAACATGTCGAGCTTATGAGCTTACACAGAATTTGACTGCCACCATCACATAGTGTTTGAACCCTACAATTTGTATTGTAACTATATAGATCAATAAGATGTGTTGGTCTTTTGTTGTTCTTACAATCTTTTTGTTCTTTCTACACTAATTGACCTATTGTGTATGGAGTGCATATTCTGTTCATATTGTATGTCATACCTAGTTTTTATCTTTTTGTCCTTTCCCGTTTTTTAATATAATATTTTTGAAATAAAAACAATACTTTTAATAATATAGTATCCTTATTGTGCCTATAAAGTCTTGGTGCCTGCCCACACTTTCTTGTTTTCCCAATCTATCCATATTAGACGTGGCACACATAACTATTCTGTATCCGCATGACCACTATGCGATGATACATATATTATCCATTTCAATTTGTAATATTCGGCAGAGAAGCCGTCCGGGCCCGGGGCTTTACCGTTGGGAAGTGTGGAAATAGCTTGGGAGATTTCTTGTATGGAGAATGGAGCGTTGAGGGATATCAGTTGTTCAGAGGAAAGTTTGGGAAGAATCATTGATTCTAGAAAGTCTGATATGTCAGAATCCATGGGTTGTATTATGTTGGGGTCATTTTTTAAGTTATATAGCGTGCGATAATACGCACCAAACGCATTAGCTATATCTTTGGGGTGATACACTTTCGTCTCCTGTAGAGGGATGTAGGATATGCGGAATTTTATTTTTATTCCGCCTTAGTTTGATTTGGTTTGCTAACAGTTTACCAGCTTTATTGCTGGCTGTGTAAAAAGAAGATCGTATTTTTAATAGTGACTTGGCGTGTTTGGCATTTAAGAAGGTTTTAAGATCATTTCTGGCCATAAAAATGTTATCGCTATTGAAGTGCGTGGGGGATACTTTATTTATCTTTTCTAAGTGTTCAATTTTATTGAGTAGTTCTGTCAGCTGCCGTGTCCTTTGGCACCTCGTTTGTGCATTCAGTTGAATTAGAACACTGCGAACAAACGCTTTGTGGACTGTCCACAATGTAGCAGGATTGTGCTAGCTGTAGGCATATTAATGTTGAAGTATTCTGTCAGACGTTTTTGTATGAATGTCATATTAGCAGGTAGGTATGGATCCTTTATCCAGTTGGCGGCAAATGAGAGAGATGACTTGTTTCCTATACATATGGAGATGGGTGCATGATCTGACCATGTTATGGTGTGGATTTTTGTCTCAATGGCGTCTTGTAGGAGTTGTTCTTGAATAAGTGCAATGTGGTTTTGAAAAGAAGGTAAAGTCCTTTTCCATGGAGTGTTGGCATCTCCATATGTCAAATAAGCCGTTGGCTTGTAGTAGCGGAGTCTGAGTAGATTTCCGGCGTTGTATAGGAAAGGGTCCCTTAACATCAATGGAAGGGTCAGGGACTAAATTGAAGTCCCCACAAAAGAGCGTACGGCCTTGCTGGTTTTTATGTATTTTTTCAGTAGTTTCCGCAGTAAGCTTAATTGGCCCGTATTTGGAGCGCCAAATTACGTTTTTATCATTTTGTTCACACAAATAGAGCTTTCTTTTTGGCGGTATTTGATCACCACTAGGTTTTTTTCATTTTTTGCTAAATAAATGAAAAAAGACTGAAAAGTCTGTGCAGTACATTGTGGTACTATTCACAATCAATAGCAATGCAATCCATATAGATCAGTCAGCATGCATTTTATTACACATTACTGCAACACACAAGTTTGAAAGGGGTTCCAGAATGGCAGGATTGGTTATGGTGTTATGTGAGTATAACAGGAACACAGTGGAATGTACTTCAGAAAGGTGCTGTACATTATCTCTGTATCTCTGTATTGTTGGCAGCACCTGGATTGACATTGACTTCATGTACAGGTAATTTGATCATCTCTTTATAAACAATGCAAAACAGTCTCATAAACTGTCATGGGTATCAGCTTGTTCTTTTAACATGGAAAGTTTAAATGACATAATTTCAATATACTGCAAATGTGATGTCAAAAAGAAAAAATCCCACAGTAGCGTGCAATTAAAATTTCAGAGTGGTTAAGTGACATCTGATATGCTTTTTCATTTTGTTTCATTTTTAGGTAATGTATGTGTGTAATACTTTAATTTATTTATTGCCTCTCTCAGAGATCACAGTACTCCACCCAATAATGCTTTAATTTTCCCTCCAGAACAGTGGCGGCCTGTCCATAGAGGGACAAAAGCAAATTAATATTCGCCGCATTCCCATCCATCTCCTGCTGGGGGATTGCTACATTCCCGTCCATCTCCTGCGGGGGGGGTTGGGTGTTGGCATTGGTTTGCTGCCCCCCCCAAATTATTAAGCACCAGCCGCCACTGCTCCAGATGGATGGCCCATTATTGTTCAGGCATCATCCAGGGTCACCAACTGTTCCTGGACTGAGATGCCAGCTCAGAGAGAACACAATCATATTAATCCTGTTGCCTGTACACTTCCTGGCTGTTCTCACAAATGGTCGACACAGATCAGCCCTTGCTGCAGCTTCTCACCATGTGACTTGCTACAAAGTTACAATGTTGAACTCTGATCACTAGAGGAGAGAAAACGAACAGGCCTGGAACGATATGCCCAGCATTAAGAGGAGGGCCTACATGACTGGGTGTGCTGCATAGGGTGTAGTTAGGCTAATTAGTAAGGTTTTTTTAAAAGTATAATAGGCATACCCGATTGGAAGTGAGCAGGGCATGGTGGAGTGTGGAAAGGTGGGGCAGGGTGTGGTCAATGGTGGTTTAGGCAGAAGGGGGAGTTGACTGAGGGTCAGTTGGAGCCAGGCAGATGAGGAGAAACTTTGAAGACCCTGTTGGTGACAGTTCCAGGTCGGTGCTTTAGTGGCCTTATTATGGCTGACATTCAGAGCATGCTTTCTCAGCTTAGGGCGGCCGCAGTGGCTAATGGCCCTCAGTGGCTTGAGTCCCAGTTGTCAGACATGCTACAGGGGTCGGGGCAGGGTCCTGCTTCACCTGCCCCCCGTTTATCACGGGCTAGGAGATCTCGCTCTCCTGTGCACCTAAGTTCTGAAGTGACCCCTAGGGTTGGCCGCCGCACTAGGAGCGAGGTTCTAGGTGTCCGGTCTCGGCATCGCCACCCCCGGTTCTGGACCATGGGGCGGCATCTGTGACTGGGTCCCCGCTGCAGAGTGCCCAGCGCGGGAGGAATGAGTAAAGGAGACGCACGGGCCATGACGCGGCGGCCGATGACGCCATTAGTGGGCGCCCGGCACGATATTTAAAGGAATATTTCATTTTTATTGTTTCACTTTAAGCATTCTTAAACTCACTGCTCCTGAAAAAATGGCCGTTTTAAAAACTTTTTTTGTATTAATACATGTCCCCTGGGGCAGTACCCGGGTCCCCAAACACTTTTTATGGCAATAACTTGCATATAAGCCTTTAAAATGAACACTTTTGATTTTTCACGTTCGTGTCCCAAAGACTTTAACAATGTTCGCACAAATGTTTTGTCTGTTCGCATGTTCTGGTGCATGTCTAAGGCTCATCCCTAGTCACTGGGAATCACGTTGTTTCAGCTTATATGTTCGCCCTCATCTCTTATAACTTGCTAGTTGTCTTCGTATCACTGTGTTCTTGTCTGTCGTGGTTCTGGGCATGTTTTTTGTTTGTCTCTATTTCTGCTCTTCTCGTTACATGTTATTTGTGATACTTGAAATTTTATGTTTTTCAGACAGAGAATGTTTGGTGTGGATACTCGCCCACTCCTACATATTATGGGGTGCTAAAAGGGCTGCAGTCAGACCGGAAGGCAGGCAATTGGGCTTCCCATGGAGCGAGGCCAGTGTGAGGTGGAACGGAGTCCCAGGCATGCTATGGTCCCGGGTGTTGCCGGAAGTCCGTTATGCCAGATTAGATAGACCCCTGGACATCTTGTTATTGCATGTTGGGGGTAATGATCTCAGGCTCCGTGCTACATGGGAGTTGATTCGGGACATAGAGTTGGGTTTTCTGCGTTTGCAATCCTTTTTCCTGGACACTATTTTAGTGTGGTCCGACATTGTGGGTCTGGCTCGCTCTGTGGATAAGCTTAAAAAGGCTAGGATTAAAGTAAACAAAAAGGTGGAAGCGCAGCGCGACTGCACTACAAATGAGCCCAAAATGTGCATTGAAAAAAATGCATCACTTAAAGCGGAGTTCCATCCAAAAGTGGAACTTCCGTTTATACGCTTCCTCCCCTCCCCCTTCGGTGCCACATTTGGCACCATTCAGGGGAGAGGGGGGAACAGGGACCTGTTTTTGACAGGTCCCCTTCCCCACTTCCAGAGACGGGGGCCGCAGCCCGATACTCGCGGAAGTTTGGCCCCCCTCCTCCTTCCCCTGCCGCCAGGCCAATTAGAAAGCACAGCGCACTTCGCACTTGCGCAGTAGGGAACCAGCTGTGAAGCTGAAAGGCTTCACTGCAGGGTTCCCTTACCAGGAATGGCGGTGGCACCTGGGAGTCGATCCGAAGATCGGCTGGGGTGCCGACATTGTGGGCTCCCTGGACAGGTAAGTGTCCTAATATTAAAAGTCAGCAGCTACAGTATTTGTAGCTGCTGACTTTTATTTTTTTTTTCACACAGGCTGGAACTCCTCTTTAAAACGGAGGTTCACACAAAAATTGAACCTCCGCTTTTCGGAACCCTCTCCCCTCCGGTGTCACATTTGGCACCTTTCAGGGGGGAGGGGGGTGCAGATACCTGTCTAAGACAGGTATTTGCATCCACTTCCGGCATAGACTCCCACGGGAGTCTATGCCTCTTCCCGTCCCCACCGCACTGTCTGCTGGGACACACACGGGTCCCAGAGACAGCGGGGACCAGTTAGGAAGCGCAGCGCGACTCGCACATGCGCAGTAGGGAACCGGGAAGTGAAGCCGCAGCGATTCACTTCCTGATTCCCTTACAGAGAATGGTGGCGGCAGCACCTGAGGACAGAGGGACGATTCGGTTCCGGGTGCCGACATCGCTGGACCCTGGGACAGGTGAGTGTCCTTATTTTAAAAGTCAGCAGCTGCAGTATTTGTAGCTGCTGACTTTTAAATTTTTTTTTTTCGCTGGACTCCCTCTTTAATGACCGAAAAGGTTTGGTTCCTGACTGAGCTACTTTGGTGCATTTGTCGCATGTAAGGCAGCCCATTCAAGTGACGCATGTTTACGCTTAAAAATCTCTGGAAAAAACTTGGGAGGAGAGTTTTTAGGCAGCAAGGATGACCTGGGAGGAGAGGTAAGGGTTAAAAGAAAACACTCATCTTATCAAAGTCTCATAGGAATGCTTTTTATCTAATGCTGGTGAGATTTCTGTGAGTAAAGTCCCATTGAAATGGATCAAAGTTGCACTGCATAGTCTGTTTTTTTGTGGCATGCTAGTCTCATGTCGAAAGTGAAGAGGGTTACTCACCATACGAAAATTCTCGTATGACAGAATACAACTTCAGAAGTGACGTAATGTGTTGACTAGTTTTGTATGTGTTCTTTTGTCTCTGAGCATGCGTAGTAATTAAACAAAAATCGGACGTTGAATTCACCCAAGACAAAAATTTTATAGTTTGCACATCCAGCTTTTGTCTGATGTAAAAACCGGATTCGGTTGTCGAAAGCACCGTACTAACAATCCAAAAATCGTCAGATTGTTCGTTGGACAAAATTTTACTTCCGATTTTCGTATCGTGTGTATGGACCTTATAAACGCAAGAAAAAAAAAAGATTTTAAGTCTAACTTTTTACTCCTGTCCATAATAAATAAAGAAAAAAAACATAAGTGCAAAACGACAAAATATTCTTTTAAAAGAATCAAGCAAAATAACAACAACAACAACAAAAGGATTAGCTAAATCTGAGGTTTAGTTTGTTATATATATTGCCTACATACTGTTAACAAACGAATGCTTTTGTAAAAGGAATACCATTTGTTACACCTTGTTACATTTGCATAGTAGAGAAGGGATTTCCATATATATTTGTTTTGAATCATCCAGGAGCTGCGGCAAATCTTCTTCCATACAAACAATTCACAATATTATTAGCCTTGTTTACTGTAAAGAAGAAGAAACCTGAGCAAACCTAAAGCGGGGGTCCACCTAAACCGCCAAAAAAAAAAAATATTAAAAGCCAGCAGCTACAAATACTGCAGCTGCTGACTATTTTAATACATGGCCACTTACCTGTCCCAGGGTCCAGCGATGTCGGCAGGCGACGCCGAGAACCCGCTCGGTTCTCGGCAGCTGCCGCCGCCATCCTAGGTGAGGGAATCAGGAAGTGAAGCGTTGCGGCTTCACTTCCCGGTTCCCTACTGCGCATGCGCGAGTCGCGCTGCGCTTCCTAACTGGTCCCCGCTGTCTCTGGGACCCGTGTGGGGACAGGAAGAGGCATAGACTCCCATGGGAGTCTATGCCGGAAGTGGGTGCAAATACCTGTCTTAGACAGGTATCTGCACCCCCCTCCACCCTGAAAGGTGCCAAATGTGACATCGGAGGGGGGGAGGGTTCCGAAAAGCGGAAGTTCCATTTTTGTGTGGAACTCTGCTTTAAAGAGGTTATAAACCTCCATTTACACTTTGTACCTATATAGGTAAGCCTAGAATAAGGCTTACCTATAGGTACTGTAAATATCTCCTAAATGTGCACCGTTTAGGAGATACTTACAGTATACTGCGCTGATGATGTCACCGGCGCACACGTTCTGAAGAAACGGGCACCTGTGACGTTTCTTCAGTAGAGAGTGCCGTGACCGGCGGCTCCCACTAGCATGCGTGGGAGTGACGTCCCGTGGCTCCGGCCAGTCACAAAAACACAGAGTACACGGCCTCGGAAAGGGGCGAAGATGGATGCGGCCTGCAGCGGGGAAGGCGCGGGCTTCGTTTGCAGGTAAGTGTCACATAATGTGCTAGTATGCGATGCATACTACTTGCAGGGGAGGGGGAAGAAACAATTTTTATCAAGGATTTACTTCCTCTTTAAAGTGTTTGTAAAGGCTCATGCATTTTTAAAAAAAAATTTAACAAACATGTTATACTTACCTATTCTGTGCAATGGTTTTGAACAGAGCAGTCTCAATCCTCTTCTTCTTGGGTCCCCCTCTGGCAGTCAAGGCCCCTCCCCCTTGCTGAGTGCTCTCATAGGAAGCCTCTTACTATGGGGGCACTCATGTGTGCTCGCTCCCAAGCGCCGCTCTGCCAAGCGGCTCAGCCCTACCCCATCCTTACTTGCTGTAATTGACAGCAGTGTGAGCCAATGGCTCCTGCTGCTGCATCTGAGCCAATGAGGAGCAATCCCAGGAGGGCCGCTACCCTCGTGCACATCGCTGGATCAAGATGAGGCTTGGTGAAACTTGGGGGGCTGAGGGGGAAATTGCATACTGAAGGATTCTTTTACCTTGTCGGAATTTCCGACAACAAAAAATCTATCAATCCTGGATGTACTGATCATGATGATGATGAAGATATATGATGAAGGGTCTTGCCTGAAACACGTTACCAGGACTACAGCGTGCTGACAGCTTTCCATCTGCTCTACAACTGCCCCTTTGTTCCATCCCAAGTCTTGTTGCGGTGAGTCGGTTCAACATCGCGCTGTGTTGGTGATGTCATATCCAGCGCGCCATCTAAACACACCAGCTTCACCATCCAGCGGTTTGGAGTCCTTTGTCCGGTCCATTGGGGGCCTCTCCACATCACTGACCTTTACGGTTCCACCAGTGGTCTGTAATCCTTTCCATTGGGTGGATGCCCATGCGACATCAGGCACACACACACCTTTTGGTATGATATGCCTGAGTCAGCCTGTCGAGGTTTGGGTGAGATTGAGGTTCAATACCTAGCATGATGTTTAACATTTACATTCTTGGAATCCTTTGACTTTGATTTTACAATAAATCCTTTTACACAAACCGTGGCATAGACATTTTTATGACTTTTCTGAGGTTTGCCTCAAGTGGTTTGTAGCCATTACCCTCCAGTGCTGGATAACGAGGAATCTTTTGTTGTTTGTTCCATAGTAACACTCTGGGGAAGTGATCAGGATTTTTTTTTTTTTTTACACATTATGACTGCTTATACCAGGGATCTCTAAACTTTTCAAACAAAGGGTCAGTTTATTGTCCTCTAGACTTTAGGAGGGCCGCACTGTGCCCAGCAGAGGCAGAAAGTGTCCCGGGTCCAGCATCAGTGAGAATTAATATGGCCTCAGGGTTGGTGGTCAATAGGGATGAGCTTCGAGTTCGAGTCGAACTCATGTTCGACTCGAACATTGGCTGTTCGCAAGTTCGCCGAACAGCGAACAATTTGGGGTGTTCGCGGCAAATTCGAATGCCGCAGAACACCCTTTAAAAGTCTATGGGAGAAATCAAAAGTGCTAATTTTAAAGGCTTATATGCAAGTTATTGTCATAAAAAGTGTTTGGGGACCTGGGTCCTGTCCCAGGGGACATGGATCAATGCAAAAAAAAGTTTTAAAAACTGCAGTTTTTTCAGGAGCAGTGATTTTAATAATGCTTAAAGTCAAACAATAAAAGTGTAATATCCCTTTAAATTTCGTACCTGGGGGGTGTCTATAGTATGCCCGTAAAGGGGCGCATGTTTCCCGTGTTTAGAACAGTCTGACAGCAAAATTACATTTCGAAGGAAAAATTCCATTTAAAACTACCCGCGGCTATTGCATTGCCGACAATACACATAGAAGTTCATTGATAAAAACGGCATGGGAATTCAACACAGGGAAACCCCGAACCAAAATTAAAAAAAAAAATGAAGTGGGAGTCCCCCTAAATTCCATACCAGGCCCTTCAGGTCTGGTATGGATATTAAGGGGAACCCCGGCCAAAATTTTTTAAAAAAATGACGTGGGGTTCCCCCAAAAATCCATACCAGACCCTTATCCGAGCACGCAACCTGGCAGGCCGCAGGAAAAGAGGGGGGACGAGAGTGCGGCCCCCCTCCTGAACCGTACCAGGCCACATGCCCTCAACATTGGGAGGGTGCTTTGGGGTAGCCCCCCAAAACACCTTGTCCCCATGTTGATGAGGACAAGGGCCTCATCCCCACAACCCTGGCCGGTGGTTGTGGGGGTCTGCGGGAGGGGGGGCTTATCGGAATCTGGAAGCCCCCTTTAACAAGGGAACCCCCAGATCCCGGCCCCCCCCCCTGTGTGAAATGGTAAGGGGGTACTTACCCCTACCATTTCACTAAAAAACTGTCAAAAATGTTAAAAATGACAAGAGACAGTTTTTGACAATTCCGTTATTTAAATGCTTCTTCTTTCTTCTATCTTCCTTCATCTTCTTCTGGTTCTTCTGGCTCTTCTGGTTCTTCCTCCAGCATCTCCTCCGCGGCGTCTTCTATCTTCTTCTCCTCGGGCCGCTCCGCACCCATGGCATTGGGGGAGGCTCCCGCTCTTCTCTTCATCTTCTTCTTCATCCTCTTCTCTTCTTCCTTCTTCTCTTCTTCTCTTCTTCATTTTCTTCTCCGGGCCGCTCCGCATCCATGCTGGCATGGAGGGAGGCTCCCGCTGTGTGACGGCATCTCCTCATCTGACGGTTCTTAAATAACGGGGGGCGGGGCCACCCGGTGACCCCGCCCCCTCTGACGCATGGGACATGACGGGACTTCCCTGTGGCATTCCCCATGACGTCACAGGGAAGTCCCGTCAAGTCACCGTGAGTCAGAGGGGGGCAGGGTCACCGGGTGGCCCCGCCCCCCATTATTTAAGAACCGTCAGATGAGGAGACTTCGTCACACAGCGGGAGCCTCCCTCCATGCCAGCATGGGTGCGGAGTGGCCCGGAGAAGAAAATGAAGAAGAGAAGAAGGAAGAAGAGGATGAAGAAGAAGATGAAGAGAAGAGCGGGAGCCTCCCCCCATGCCATGGGTGCGGAGTGGCCCGAGGAGAAGAAGATAGAAGACGCCGCGGAGGAGATGCTGGACGAGAACGCCGGAGGAAGAACCAGAAGAGCCAGAAGAACCAGAAGAAGAAGAAGATGAAGGAAGATAGAAGAAAGAAGAAGCATTTAAATAAAGGAATTGTCAAAAACTGTCTCTTGTCATTTTTAAAATTTTTGACAGTTTTTTAGTGAAATGGTAGGGGTAAGTACCCCCTTACCATTTCACACGGGGGGGGGGCGGGATCTGGGGGTCCCCTTGTTAAAGGGGGCTTCCAGATTCCAATAAGCCCCCCGCCCGCAGACCCCCACAACCACCGGCCAGGGTTGTGGGGATGAGGCCCTTGTCCTCATCAACATGGGGACAAGGTGTTTTGGGGGGCTACCCCAAAGCACCCTCCCAATGTTGAGGGCATGTGGCCTGGTACGGTTCAGGAGGGGGGGGCGTACTCTCGTCCCCCCCTCTTTTCCTGCGGCCTGCCAGGTTGCGTGCTCGGATAAGGGTCTGGTATGGATTTTTGGGGGGACCCCACGCTGTTTTTTTTTTTTTGGCGCGGGGTTCCCCTTAAAATCCATACCAGACCTGAAGGGTCTGGTATGGAATTTAGGGGGAACCACACGTCATTTTTTTTTAATTTTGGCCGGAGTTCCCCTTAATATCCATACCAGACCTGAAGGGCCTGGTATGGAATTCAGGGGGACTCCCACGTCATTTTTTTTTTTAAATTTTGGTTCGGGGTTTCCCTGTGTTGAATTCCCATGCCGTTTTTATCAATGAACTTCTATGTGTATTGTCGGCAATGCAATAGCCGCGGGTAGTTTTAGATGGAATTTTTCCTTCGAAATGTAATTTTGCTGTCAGACTGTTCTAAACACGGGAAACGTGCGCCCCTTTACAGGCATACTATAGACACCCCCCAGGTACAAAATTTAAAGGGATATTACACTTTTATTGTTTGACTTTAAGCATTATTAAAATCACTGCTCCTGAAAAAACGGCCATTTTTGAAACTTTTTTTTGCATTGATCCATGTCCCCTGGGGCAGGACCCAGGTCCCCAAACACTTTTTATGACAATAACTTGCATATAAGCCTTTAAAATTAGCACTTTTGATTATTCATGTTCGTGTCCCATAGACTTTAACGGTGTTCGCGTGTTCGAGCGAACTTTTTTCCTGTTCGCATGTTCTGGTGCGAACCGAACAGGGGGGTATTCGGCTCATCCCTAGTGGTCAATAGAAGGAGGAGTAGTTCCCTTTATTAGGCTGGGTTCACAACTATGCAAATTGTATGCAGGTTTCTCAGCATTCCAATTTGCATAGCAGGAGAATATGACCGGCTCTCTATGGAGCTGGTTCACGTGTCTCCGGGGCGGCTGCGGAGCGCACTGCACAGAAACGCTGTGCGTCTTTGCCTCTGTTTCAGGACTGAATTCAGGCAAAGATTTGTTTCCCAAGGTCAGGATAAAGGCTGGCAAGGGGCCACATCTGGGCCTTGGGCTGCAGTTTGGAGACCCCTTGCTTACTCCAATTAATTTCATTAGTATAAGCAACCATTTTTACTGAATGAAACAGGTTCATTTAATGTCTTTGGTTGTGATTAGCTGTGATTGGCCAAAGCTAATCACATGGTACAGATAGGCTGTGATTGGTCCTGTCTGTACCATGTGATCACTGTGCCCAATCATAGCTAGCAAAACAATTGTATACAATGGATTACATGAAAGGAAGCGTAGTTGTGATGTGATTTGCTGTGATTGGTCACAGCGATCACATGATACTGGCAGCAGGCCGGTATAGTGATCAGTAGATGACAGATCGTGGCACTGCGCAGGCCCACAAGGGATGCCTTCTGAGAGGACGCCATATGAAGCCGTTAGTGTCAGGGCTGGGCTCAGCCCTTCCTTCGCAAACCTGGCCGCTCAGCTGTTGGCTCATTGCCAGCTCCTTTCTCTCCACAGTGACTCACCTGTTGATGATATCCTGCTCGTCAGTCCCGCCTACTTAAGCCGTCCAGCCCAGATGATCTCTGCTTTCGCCTTGATCACATCTATAGAGAGGCTCTCCTGTGTTCCTGTTAAAGACTTGCTTGGCTGAAATTCCTTCTGGCTCCAGATCCTGCTTGCTGTTCTACTATGTTCTAGTACGCTCATCTCTGGCTCCCTGACGTTTTGGCTTGTCTGACTATCCGTTCCTGTTTCTGAAGGCTGGCTATGTTTTGACTAAATTTACTCTGTTTACCTTTTTATTATTATTATTATTATTAAACAAGTGTGATTTAACTGTACTTCTGTCTCAATCTGATTCATGGTTTCTGTCAGTAGGCAAAGGCCATGAATTCAGAAGATGCAGTCAATCCACTTGTTGGTAATATTTTTTCCAGATTGGATGAGCAGGATCCCTGCATGGATCAGTTTGCCATGGCGTTACAAACACTCCTGAGTCGCACGGCTCACCTGGAGTCTCCCACTATGGCTGCTCTGGTACAACCTGACCTGTGTTGCAGGCCACCCCTGCTGCTGCTCCAGTCTCTGTGCAAGCGCCTGCCTCGAGTATTACCTCTATAAGAGCTATGTCTGCTTCCCCAGCGTTTTGGGGGCGATCCAGTCCAATGCAGAGGGTTTCTCAACCAGGTTGAGATATGCTTTGGAGTGCTGCCCCAGGCGTTTCCCACAGACAGAAGCAAAGTAGGTTTTGTGATATCTTTGCTTTCCGCGAGAGCCTTGGCCTGGACAAACCCTCTATGGGAGACGCAAAAACCTGTTGTTTTGAGTTACCCAGAGTTTGTGGCTTCTTTTAAAAGGGTATTTGATGTTCCCGCACGCTCCGATTCTGCTGCCAAGTGCCTCATGTCCATCAGACAGAGTACGAGAACTGTTGCCGATTACGCCATTCAATTCCGTACTCTGGCACCAGTGGTTGCTTGGAACAATGAGGCCGTTGTGACTGCTTTTTCTCATGGTCTCTCGGATACCATCAATGATGAAATAGCAGCCCGAGATATACCCACTGAGCTGGAGAAGTTGATCCTGTTTGCCATCCTCATTGACTCCAGACTCAGAGAAAGACTTCCTTTTAAGGAATGTTTGCGGATGCCTCCTGTACATTGGTCTCTGAACTTTGCAGCCCCACCCTTGCCTCCCTCACCTCCCATGCCTCCTGGTACCGAGTCGGTCTTTAAAGATGAACCCATGCACTCGGGCTTCACGTGTCTCTCTGCGGATGAGAGAACCGTTAGGAGGAGTGAGAGATTGTGCCTTTATTGTGGCCAGGCAGGTCACTTTTTGAAGTCTTGTCCTACCCGTCCACCCGAACCATGAGGTCCTGTCATGGACAGACCTTAGGTGGCGTTGTTTCATCCCCAGTTATCCGGAAGGATAAGCCCCTGGTTTTGGTTACCCTTTCTTGGGCTGAGTTGTCCGTCGAGATACAGGCTCTAATCGACCCTGGGGCTGCAGGCCTGTTCACTGATGCTGCCTCTGTATCGAAGCACTCGATTCTGCTACAGCTGCGTGACACTCCACTTGCCAATGAGGCTCTTGACGGGAGACCTCTACAGCCTGCCCATGTGACTCATGAGACTGTTCCACTGTCCATGGCCATAGGGGCTCTTCACCATGAGATAATCCAATTCCAAGTTATTTCCTCACCTAAGTTTCCGCTGGTTATTGGTTATCTTTGGTTACATAGGCACAACCCCTCTTTTGATTGGCTCTGTGCTGAGGTTCTCTCTTGGTCGCCACAATGCAGTAAGACATGCTTCCAGAAGGTAGCCAAAGTCCTGTGCACCTCTTTACTCTCCTCCCTGCCGGTGGAGTACCGTGATTTTAGTGGTGTCTTTGACAAAGGTCAAGCCGGTAGTTTGCCTCCACACTGGTCGTATGATTGCGCAATTGACCTTCAACCTGGTGCCATAACCCCTCGTGGCCAGGTTTACCCTTTGGCAGTCTTGGAGGATAGGGCCATGGAGGAGTATGTTGCAGATGCATTTTCTCAAGGTTTCATCCGCAAATCCCCATCTCCTGCTGGTGCTGGTTTCTTCTTTGTGAAGAAGAAGAGTGGTGAACTGAAATCTTGTATTAATTATAGGGGTCTCAATCGTTTCACGATTAAGAATGCCTATCCGATTCCATTGATTATGGAGTTATTTGACCATCTCAAGGGAGCAACGGTTTTCACAAAGCTTGATTTGAGAGGGGCATACAATCTCGTGAGGATTAAGGAGAGCGACAAGTGGAAAACTGCGTTTAATATCAGAACAGGTCATTATGAGTACCTCGTAATGCCTTTTGGTCTTTGTAACGCCCCACCAGTTTTCCAGGAATTTATTAACAATGTCCTCCAAGATTTTTTGCATTTGTGTGTGGTGGTTTATCTCGATGATATCCTCATATTTTCCAAGTCCCTGGAGAGCCCCCACACAGATGTTTGTTGTGTGCTTCAGAAACTAAGAGAGAACAATCTCTATTGTAAACTGGAGAGTGCGAATTCCATTGTGAACAGGTTAAATTCCTGGGTTATGTCATTTCCACTGCTGGTTTTTCGATAGACCCAGAGAAACTTTCAGCAGTCCAACAGTGGCCCCGACCCGTGGGTTTACGTCCTCTGCAGCGTTTTTTTGGCTTTGCCAACTATTATCGGAAATATATTCATAACTTCTCATCTCTGGTCAAGCCCCTGACTGATATGACCAGAAAGCACGGTAACCCACAGAGTTGGTCTCCGGAGTCAATTAAGGTCTTTGAGAGTTTCAAGGCTGCCTTTGTTTCTGCTCCTGTGTTGGTACATCCTGATCCTACCTTACCTTTTATCCTTGAGGTTGATGCTTCTGAGACTGGAGTTGGCACCCCTCTGTCTCAACGTCCTACCTCTGAGAGCGTTATGCATCCTTGTGGCTACTTTTCCAAGAAATTGTCACTTGCGGAGTGCAATTACGAGATTGGTGACAGAGAGCTGTTAGCGATCATTTTAGCCCTGAAAGAATGGAGACATCTCCTCGAAGATACCACTGTGCCGGTTCTCATTCTTACTGACCATAAGAATCTCACATTCTTGTCTGAGGCTAAACGCTTCTCTCCCAGAAGGGCGCGATGGGCTCTTTTCTTGTCTAGTTTCAATTACAGTGTCTCATTCTTACCCGATACTAAGAATGTAAGGGCTGACGCTTTGTCGCGACAATTTTCCTCCACTTCCAAGATGGAGTGAGTTCCGGTTCCTATGATTCCTCCTGATCGTATTCTGGCTACATAAAAAATAAAGGGCAATCAGCACAAACTATACGTAATGACGGATGCAAGCTGAACACTAAAGGAATTAACCAACCTCAATAACAATCAATAAACAAATAAGTGCAGCGCAAAGAAAATCTAAAAAATTTATTTTATAAGAGTCCATAAAATCAAACTTCAATTCAATTCCTCTTGTCACGAGCAGGCAAGTCCCTTTTCATAACGCATCAGATGTGATATGTTTAATCATGAGAGTGCGCTTACCGGAAAAGGTGGACCCCTTAATTACAGGGGGTCAGACAAGCCTGTATGAGCCACTGGTGAACAGCTACGCTGGATCTCATCTGCAAGGAAAAGTCTTCGGTTGTCCTGGGTTATATCAGTGCCGGAAAAGGTGGACCCCTTAATTACAGGGGTCAGACAAGCCTGAATGAGCCACTGGTGAACAGCTACGCTGGATCACATCTGCAAGGAACAGTCTTCGGTTGTCCTGGGTTATATCAGTACCGGAAAAGGTGGACCCCTTAATTACAGGGGTCAGACAAGCCTGAATGAGCCACTGGTGAACAGCTACGCTGGATCTCATCTGCAAGGAACAGTCTTCGGTTGTCCTGGGTTATATCAGTACCATTGTGGCTGCGTGACGTCACAGGCTCGGCTCCTCTCCTCTACATGCATATTACCCTCTGATTGGGTTTTCTCAATAAAAAATTGTATTCTGGCTACAGGTCGCACTAGTCTCACTTCTCCTTTGGGTGACAAAATTCTTGCCGTTCAGGTCCATGCTCCTCCTGAGAAACCTTGAGAAACCTTGTGACCGCTGCTTTGTCCCAGAGAGTCTCCGTACTGCCGTGCTCCAGACTTACCATTCTCCCAAGGCTGCTGGCCACCCTGGGAAGAATCAACTCTTTTGGGCCATTTCCCAACAATTCTGGTGGCCTAGTTTACATGCTGATGTAACTGCCTTCATAGCTGCCTGTTCCATGTGTGCTCAGAGGAACACTCCACAACGCCTTCCAGTGGGCCTCCTACAACCCATACCCAATAGAGAGAGGCCCTGGACCCACCTGTCTATGGATTTCATTGTAGAATTACCCAACTCCCAGGGCAACACAGTTATCCTTATGGTGGTTGACCGGTTCTCGAAAATGTCCCATTGTACTCCACTTAAGAAGTTGCCCACTTCTAAGGAACTGGCTTCCATTTTTGCTCGGGAGATCTTTCGCTTACATGGGCTACCCAAAGTGATTGTCTCGGACAGGGGTAGTCAGTTTGTGTCCCAGTTCTGGCGAGCCTTTTGTGCACAGTTGGGAATTCAGCTTGCTTTCTCCTCTGCGTATCACCTGCAGTCTAATGGGGCAGCAGAACGAGCCAATCTGTTCCTGGAGAAATTCCTACGTTGCTATATTTCTGACCACCATAACAACTGGTCAGACCTCTTACCGTGGGCAGAGTTTGCTCACAATAGTGCCTTGAATTCTGCTTCCCGATTGTACCTGTTTATGGCGAACTATCTTCCATGTTGACTGACTCGTTTGTTCCGCAGAGTATTCCGGTGTTAGAGGAGCATCTCCGTGGTCTTCATTCCACTTGGGCACAAGTCCAGGAGACTTGCGACATGCTAATAATAGGTACAGACGCCATGCTGACCGCAGACGCCTGCCTGCGCCTTCCTACCAGGTTGGAGACAGGGTCTGGCTGTCATCTCGCAACCTCCGACTTCGTGTTCCCTCTCTGAAGTTCGTACCTCAGTTTATTTTCTGCCTTTCTGTATTCTTCGCAAGATTAACCCAGTGGCTTACGCATTAGACCTTCCTTCTAATATGCGTATCTTGAATGTATTTCATGTCTCCTTATTAAAACCTTTGGTCTGCAACCGCTTTATCACCTCAGTGCCGCGTCCTCACCCTGTACAGGTTGAGAAGCATGAGGAGTATGAAGTACAGTCCATTGTTGACTCCTGTAGGTTCCGTGGACGCATACAGTACCTGGTGCATTGGAAAGGGTACGGTCCAGAGGGACGTTCTTGGGTCTCATCCTCGGACGTACATGCCCCTGTCCTTCTCCGTGATTTCCATAGACATTTTCCACTCAAGCCTGGTGGTCCTCCGAGGAGGAGGGGTCATTGAGGAGGGGGTACTGTCAGGGCTGGGCTCAGCCCTTCCT
Source organism: Aquarana catesbeiana (assembly GCF_042186555.1). NCBI lineage: Eukaryota > Metazoa > Chordata > Amphibia > Anura > Ranidae > Aquarana > Aquarana catesbeiana. The sequence continues at coordinate 217,342,276 of NC_133333.1, read as the reverse complement.
TCTCAAAGCTGACCGCTCAGCTGTCGGCTAATTGCCCGCTCCTTTCTTTCCACAGTGACTTACCTGTTGATATCCTGCTCGTCAGTCCTGCCTACTTAAGCCGTCCAGCCCAGATGATCTCTGTCTTCGCCTTGGTCACATCTATAAAGACGCTCTCCTGTGTTCCTGTTCAAGACTTGCTTGGCTGACATTCCTTCTGGCTCCAGATCCTGCTTGCTGTTCTACTATGCTCATCTCTGGCTCCCTGACATTTTGGCTTGTCTGACTATCCGTTCCGGTTCCTGAACTCTGGCTATGTTTTGACTACGTTTACTCTGTTTACCTTTTTATTATTATTATTAAACAAGTGAGATTTAACTGTACTTCTGTCTCAGTCTGATTCATGGTTTCTGACAGTTAGACAGCTACAGCGTGGGTCTCCAGTTCTGGGAGGATGTCCCAGGATGTCCTCCCACATGCACACCTCCCTTTGGGGCGTGCTCTGTGACCACTGTGTGCTTTGAACAGATCACATAAAGGGCCAATCACATCGGCTCTTTAACATGCGATCAGCTGTGTCAAATCACAGCTGTCAGAATGTAAACAATGGTTTGCTAATTATCGGCTCTCCTTTCCTCACACAGAGACAGCGTGTGAGGAAAGGAGAGCCAATCTGTCAGGGCACAACGGGGACAGCATTTATACTGATAATCAGGGCACTGATCTTCAGTGCCCAGATGATCAGTGCAGCCCCATCAGTGCAGCTTATCAGTGCTGCCTCATCAGTGCCCATCAATGCAACTTATCAGTGCCAGTCGGTGCTGCCTCATCAGTGCAGAATCATCATTGTCTATCAGTGCACATCAGTGCCCATAAGTGCAGCCTCATGAGTGCCCATCAATGCTGCCTAATGAGCACACATCAGTGAAGAAGAAAAATATTTATTCTCAAAAAATATATAACAGAAATGAAGAAAAACTTTTTTTTTTAAACTTTTTTCGTTTACTTAGCAAGAAATAAAAAACGCAGTGGTGAATAAATACCACCCAAAAAAAAGCTCTATCTGTCTCAAAAAATGAGAAAAATTTCAATTGGGTATAGTGTTGCATGAGTAATTGTCATTCAAAATGTGCCGCGCTAAAAGCTGAAAATTGCCCAGGGCAGGAAGGGGGTGAAAGTGCCCGGTATTGAAGTGGTTAAAGCCTGACTTTGGGAAACTCGAAAATGATCCCTTGCAGTTGGGCTTTGCAAGCACTGCAAGGCTTAATTGTTTGTTTAGGTATAGGGGACTTGTTAACAATATTTACTTACTTGATTCTACACTTGCCCATGCTGCTAGACTGGTCCTTGCAGCATCTTCTCCTCTTTGCTCCAACGGTCTACATTTCTGACATCTGCAAGACCAATGCTAGGGCCATAGCCTTGCACTGAAGGTGATGAAATAAGGAACAGTCCACCACCAAAGCATGGGGAGCACCATCTGAAAAGGAAGATTGGTAAGTTAAAGCACTTCTTTCTCCTAGACTAAACAAGTAAATAACCTTTTTAGTGCAGGTGCAGCCCCACTACAAGGGATAATTTTCAGGTTTCCTAGAGTTGGGCTTTAGGAGCCAGGTCACACTAGAATGCAGTTGCTTACAAGTTATCACTATATTTTGCTAGATTATTACTTAGAGCCCCCAAACATTTTATATGTATATATTTTGCAGAGACCCTAGAGAATAAAATAGCGGTGGTTGAGATTTTTTATGTCACGTTGTTTTTGCGCAGAGGTTTTTCAAACGCTATTTTTTTGGGGAAAAATACACTTTAATGAATTTAAAAAAAACATAATATATACCCCAACCCCCTTGCCTACCCGGAGACAGCTAAACTGGGGGAATTAGAGCAAAGGTGGGTTGCTCGACTAGCATGGTTCAAATTCAAGATCCAGTACAAGCCCAGGAAGCTTAACAGACACACAGATGCTTTTGCTATCTGATGGAACGCCCAGGGGAGGATTCCAGCCAGGAGGACATCGACATAGCCTCTGTCCTACCTTCAGCAGATGCTTCACACTCCCTCAGGGGGCCACAGTCCCCCAGGCAGCACCCACAGAAATCCACACCTGGGAGGAATCAGTTCTGATCCAACAAAAGAACCTCAATCTCATGCAGGTACAACACTTCCTCTTGCGTCAGTGTAAGCCATCTTCTCACGAGTGTCAGAAACTCTCCAACACAGAGACAGTGAGATCGGCTTGAGATGTGGGACAATGTACTTTACCGCTAGGCGCGCATCCCTACCAAACAGCGGAACATACTGCAGATTGTGGTGCCCCAGGCAGACATTCTCCAAAACTGCCAGTTGCTGCATGCTGCAAGTGGGCACTTTGGGTTGGACTGAACTGAGACCCTGGTCAGGAGATAATTCTTTTGCCCGCGGCTGGCTGACTGAGTCTAGAAGGCTTCCCGGAAGTATAAAGCCTGCTCCGTGCATAAGGTCCCCCCTGAAAAGGTGACAGCCATGGCTATTACCAACTCCGAGCCATTTGTACTGGTCACAGTGACAATATCCAGCTCCCCGGAAGGAAGAGAGACACGTTGGGGGCGTGGCCTGGCAGAAGCCCAGGCTGAGGTTGTCTCTCTCATACCACCATATGGCTCGGTGGATGTGCAGCACCAGGGATCTTTCCTCTCTTCCTTCCAGTGACTACAGGAGCTAGGACGAGCTCCATCCCTTGCTGGCACTCCTGCAGTGGTTGCAGCATCACCCTGAGCGTCACACTAAACAAACTGTGGTGAATATCCAGCTCCCCCTCAGGGTATCACTATGCTCTAGTTTTTATTGACCACTTCGTTGTGGTAGTCCCCACCAAGGACTGACCACAGCTAAACCATTTTGGAAACACGTCCAAACTTTGAGTCACTGATCATGTCCAAACTGTGCCACCTCAGTGGTATCTGGATGCTGCATACCACTTCTTACCACCTGCAGGGCAATGGAGCTTGTGAACGCTTCAGTCACACCCTGCTAGGCATGCTATGGGCACCAAGACAGATGGCCCTAAAATATGGGAGCTGTGGTCTGGGCCTACAACACAGTGCATTGGGCTACAGGTCACACCCCATTTTACCTGATGTTTGGACACTATGGCAGGCTACTGGTAGCCCTACTGCTGGGCTTTCTAGAGAGTTTAACGCTAGGTGCAGGAACACTGGGACCAGATATAGAAAATCCAAGTAGGTGGTGCTGGAAACACAAAGGACTTGGCTGAGGGGTTTACTCTAAAGGAACTTTTGTTGCACCTGGGAGACCAGATGTTGTTGAAGAACACTAAGTGCCGGTTCACACAGGGGCGGCACGACTTGCAGGTCGACTCACCGAGGCGACCTGCACACGACTTCAGCGGCGATTTGCAAAACGACTTCTGCATAGAAGTCAATGCAAGTCGCCTGAAGTCGCCCCAAAAATACTACAGGAACCTTTTTCTAAGTCAGAGTGACTTGCGTCGCTCCTATTAGAACGGTTTCGTAGTACAGAATGGGACGCGACTTGTCAGGTGGCTAGGTCGCCTGACAAGTCGCCCCTGTGTGAACCGGCACTAAGGCTTAATGTATACGGGATGTTTTTACAACCTCTCCTGAATGGTTTAACTTGAGAGATAGTAACCCACGTTTAAAACTTCAGTTTTGCCGTGTTTACATTGCCGCATTTAGCCATGTTTAGCAGACTTTGCGTTTTGAAGGGTTTGAGAAAATTTTTTTTTTTTTCGAAATAGCCAAAAATGAAAAATGCCTGTAAATGAAACACGGCTAAACATGAGTTACCGCGTTTAGACGTGTTTAAAAGCGTTTGGCGCTTGAAATGCCTCTAAACTTAGCATCTGAACTCATTTTTTTGCTTTCCAAAAAAGGCCTCTAAACTCAAGTGCCTAAAAATGACATTAAACAAACCTGTATGCATGTACACATAAGATGACATTGGATGAGTTCAGGGGCAGCTGGAAAAAGCAGCCAAATGCCTCTGAACGTCCATTTACCAGCAGCAGTGTACATGAGGCCTTAAAGCGAAAGTGGCAGCAAATCAGATACTAAGTGGGAGCACTTAGACCCCCTATCAGGTTGCAAAGCAGTCCTTTCCTCCAACGCCAGTATACGATATAATCTCGGAGGGTCCCAACCCCATCAAGAGACGGCTCCACTGCAACCTGTGGAGACCCTGTGTGCTAAGTGGCGACTGGTCTTCCAATCCTACCGGAGATAGAGTGGCACAAGACCACCATGGATTTCCCGCCAGTACAAGAGGTTCCCGATGAATAGTACCTGTCTCTTCCTGTGCTGGATCCTTCAGCCTCTGCTGATTCGGAAGAAGAAAGCCCCAGTACAGTGTCTACGGACAGTTCAGAAGCCCCTGCGGGCTCCATTGACTGTCTTGAACATTCTGAGGAGTCAGCCTTGAGCCTGGGTGCTGGGGTTATGGTTGGACCTGCCGACTCCTGTATACCTGAGGCTCTGGAACCATAAGTTGAAAATGACTGCTTAAGCGGTGATTCCAGCAAGGACCGTGAGGTCTGCTGCCCCACGCGGTCTATCTGCGGGCAGCTCCCTTCAAAGTACTCTGACTGTGTTGTTTGAACTTTTTCCTGTTTGTGTCTTACTTAAGTCTATTTCAGTTTTCACGTTGTTCTTTACTGTGTTGAGATGCTGGGAACAGCATCTGTCAATGAGAGGAGAAAGTGTAGGCAGGTGCAGTCTGCTTTTTCCCCTGCAGGTTGCTCTCAACCCCAGCAGCATTGCAGAAGTAGAGGAAGTCAAGAAGAACTTAGTTCCTCTATGGTTTCCTGGGTCACAGGGGCAGCTATCTCACTGGATGCTAGCCCCCTATATGACTCTGGCGGCCATCCTGGGTGGGGCAGAGTCTATTTAAGACCTTGGCTCCTGGGCTTGGGCACATTTTGTGTGTGGCTAGAGTAGGGACAGGTAACCCGTGTCTAAGGGATCGTGATTAGCATCAGAGAGAGGTTCCAGGCAAGTAGGGAAGGTGCAGGGACACACCATCCCTCCTGGAAGTCTCCCCACTTGTGTATGGACTGGCCAGTCTGCATTCCACCCTAGGGTTGCCACCTCATCCCTTTAAACCCGAACACATATGAATTACACAGGTTCTGAGACTAATTTAGTGCAGATAAGGCACCAAGTGAGTTTAATTACCACCTTAATCAGCCACAGAACCTGTGTAATTAATATGTGTTCGGTTTTAAAGGGATGAGGTGGCAACTCTATTCCACCCCTCGAGGCAGATGCTGTCAGTACACCTCACACCGACTGCTACCTCCCATTGCTGTTCATTCTGAGAATGTGCCCAGTCGGGTTGTCTCCCCGCCGGGCTTGCTGTGCTTTACTTCCTACCCATTTTCGGCCACCAGAGGGCGTGCGCGCCGCCGCTGCATGGCAGCTGTATGAACACTAATGGTCCCAAAAAAAGTGTCAAGTCTCCGATCTGTCCATCGCAATGTCTCAGTACCACTAAAAATCGCAGATCACCGCCATTCCTAGTAAAAAAAAAATGCCATAAAAATGCCATAAATCTTTCCCATGCAATGTCAATAAACATTATTTCAAAAAGTACATATATTATTGTGAGCGATATAATTTTTTGTATTAAATACACTTACATGTACTGTGATGGTATCACAAATAAAACTTTCCATAATTCTATTTAAAAGCAAAGAAAAGGAGAGCTGTGTCTCATAGAAAGGTCTTAATAACCCCGCAGAGGTTAATCTCCTCTGTGTTGGAAACTGGATCCAGAAGCCGAGGTTGTGAAAAACCATCATATGTCTGTTATGTATATGATATTTTTTGGATGTGGCATTATATCTATGAGAACACAGTCACCGACCTCCCCATTTCTTCTATCTGTGTTGTCTGTGCCTTTCCTTTTGTTTTAAAATGCTCCTCTGCCCATTGGTATGGTGACTGGAACGCATCTGCGATCCAATCCGCCACTTCTGTGTCCTCAGAGCCCTCTACGCAGCCACAGGCCATGGGTGTGACTGAGGCTTGGTTCCCACATGCGCGGTGCCAGCATGATGACGGTGGTTGTGCATGCGCACGGTGACATCATCATCAGGCGGCAGATTTAAACAGCTGTCAGAGCAGCTGATCCTTGGGATAGACTGCGGGCTTAGGTGGCAGTTTCCCCAGGCACACTACACCCTACAGCTGAGGTAGGTGCTCAGGCTGCAGGCTATAGCTGCTGGCTGCTTACTCTATGATTTCTGTCTGATGGTTATCCTGATTGCTTTTCAGTTTCTGTTACTTTCTGCCATGGATGTGTCACCACTCCCCTGTGGCCAACCCTTACGCTGCAGGTAGGATTGTTTTTTTCTTCTGCCTGTTTGTTTGGGTTATTCACCAGGAGCGTGTTAACTCTTCCTTTCCTCTCAACCCTTTTAGGTCTGAACACCAACGACGATAAAGACCATCCTAGGTCACAACACCGTCATTCCTCGTCGTCAAGTTCCAGACATCATAGATCATCCTCTAGGTGTAGGCGTCACAGAGACCACGTCTGGGCACCGCTCTCATCGCCATTCCAGCCGCTCTGAAAAGAAAGCTTGCTGGAGATGTGGAGCTCAGGTCCCCGAGGGTAAATCGCTCTGTGAGCCATGCTATACCCGAGCTGTAAGGGAAAGAGAAGGTGGAGACCAACAAGTGGAATCACTATTCAGAAGGGTGGTACAAGAATCCTTAAGTAGAACAGACTCTGGCCGTACCTTCAACCCTTCTGTCGACACAGCATCAGCCCCTGCGGGGGATGATCTTGAGGCTCTGGGTCCCTCTCATCCTAGCCACCCCCCAAGTATAGCCTCAGACAGTGAGGTGGAGGTGGATGACCTTGGCGTGGGTTTTGATTTTTCCCTAGTACCAGAGTCAAAGCAGTCAAAGAAGCTTTGAGGTGGGAAGAGCCAGTGGAAGCACCCTCCAAACAGAGGAAGTATTTCAAACACCTTAAGAAAGAGCGGCCAAACATCCCCTTCTTGGGAGAACTTGGCGAAATTATTACAGATGAATGGAGTGGCATCAAGAGGAAGAATTCCCTGCTAATTAAAATAGCAAAGATGTATCCGTTCAAGAGCAAGGATGTAAAACATCTAGAGTTGGCTCCTCTCATTGACGCAGCCCTAATGAGATTGGTGAGGCACATCACAATACCCACTGGAAGACACCGTTTCCTTCAGGGATAGCTTGGAGAGGAAGATCGATACCGACTTCAAACGGATCTACATTATGGCAGGTATGGCCTGTATACCAGCCCTGGCCCTTGCAGCCCTGTCCAAAGCGATGGAGACCTGGCGTGGACACATCCTTAGCAGTGTCTCAGAAGAAATTGCCAGGGGTTCACCAGTACATGAACTGAAGTTGGCGTCAGTCTTTCTGGGGGGAAGCCTCTCTTGACATAATTCGCCTGGTGGCACGAGTCATGCTCTCGTCCATCACAGCTAAGCATGCCTTGTGGCTGCGCCCGTTGGTAGCCGACCCTGCGTTTAAGCAGGCATGGTGCAGGATTCCCTTTGAGGGCCCCTCTCTCTTTGGGAACAATTTAGACAGTGCCATCACCTGTGCCACGGGGGAAAGTCAGGATTCTTACCCCAGGATCGTCTCCTGCTGGGTGAGAGAAAAGCTCAGCCCAGGCAAGGTCCGGATCGTGCGAGAGACGCTCACCGCTACAGACCTGGCCGTGAGTTCAGGGAGAACTGGAAAAGAAATCATCCTTCAGGCCAAAAATCCTCAAAGAAAGCATCTTCCTGTGGACATGAAAGCCTCTAAGTCCTTCTGAAATAGGGCCTGTCCAGGCGGAGCAAGTTGGGGCTCATTTACTCCGCTTTCAGCACGTCTGGGCAGCCTCGATTAAAGATTACTGGACCATCAAAACGGTCTCCTCAGGACATGCCTAGATGTTCAGCAGCCCACCCACACTCTGGTTTGTACCCGCAGCCTTGCCTCACTCAGAAGAGAAAAAGCAAGTCCTTCTGTCATACGTGGACTCTCTAGTGGCTCAGGGAGCCGCCATACCAGTTCCAACCGGTGAAAGATCTTCATGGTTCGGAAAAAGAACGGCTCCTGGAGACCAGTCATAGACCTGGCCCACTTGAATTCTTTCATCCTGAAAGATAAATTCAAAATGGATATTATTCACAATCCGTCAGGCAATTCAGCCAGGCGACTGGCTCGTGTCCATAGATCTGAAGGACACCTACTTCCATGTCCCGATAGCAGAAGAGTTCCAGAAATTTCTTCGCTTTGCGGTAGATCAAGTCCACCTTCAGTTTATCTGTCGGGCGTACGACATCGCCTTGTGTATTTTCAAAACTCTTATTGGCTATCGTGGCACTGATCAGGATCAGAGGTATCCGTCTGCATCATTATTTGGACGACCTGCTGTTACTATCTCAGGACAGGGAGCAGCTGTTAATCCACAGATCTCAGGTCATCTCCACTCTACTTGAGTTCGGCTGGCTATTGAACAGGGAGAAGAGCCACCTAGAACCTACACAGTCCCTGATTTTCCTCGTGGCTCAATTCAACACACTCAGGAGCACCATCTTCGTGCCCCTGGAGAAAATTCCGGTGATCCAGGACAGAATTCGTCTTGCAATGTCCTCCTCTCATCTCAGGGCCTCACAGTGTCTGAAGATCATCGGCACCATGGTGGCCACAACACCTATGGTGAAATGGGCACAGTGGAAAATGCAGCCCCCCCAGAAGGGTTTCCTCCAGCAGTGAGATCCAGGGTCCCGAGATCATTCAGATAACTCCGTCCAAGCGGGACAGCCTTCCTTGGTGGTTGCAGCGGAGAAATCTTTTCAACTGTCACCCCATAGTGCCTGTTTCCTGGATTAAGGTCACAACAGATGCCAGCAACAGGGGCTGGGGCGCTTACTGCCTGACAGAAGTAGCCCAAGGCAAATGGTTTTCCGTCACGCGGGATAATTTTGAATGTTCTGGAGCTCCGGGCAGCGTTTTGCGTTCTGCAAGCCTTTCACCACTTAACGGCGGGAACCTCAGTTCTCTTAAGATTGGACAACACAACAGCAGTCTCATACATCAAGAGGCAGGGAGGTAGTCGCACTCTCTCCCTGCTGAAGGAAGTAGAGCCTATCATGTCCTGGGCCCAAGTGAACTTGGCAAATTTGACAGCTGTGTATCTCCTCGGAGATCAGAACGTTCAGGCAGACTTTCTTTTGAGTGTGTCTCTAGACAACAACGAATGGGCTCTCCACACCAAAGTCTTCAAGTGGGTACTGTGCCTGGGAGCCATACCGGACGTAAACCTATTCACCTCCCCATGCAATTTCAAACTGAAGAGAGGTACTACACGAGGTGTCGTTGTCCCTGGGCCTTTGCATCTGATGGCTTGGTTTTTGAGAGGGGAAGGCTGAAGGCCCTAGGTTGTCCAAGCAGGGCCATCTCCATGTTGATGAATGCCAAAAGAGCAGGTACCAAGAGAGTCTACCAAAGGATTTGGTCAAAATTTGCAGACTACATTTCCACCACTGCAGGTTCTTGCAAAAACCCGAAGATACAGGATATCCTGGGCTTCCTACAATCGGGCCTAGATCTTTTCTTGTCAGTCAGCTCCTCGCGGGTTCAAGTCTCTGCAATTTCTGCCTTCACGGGCATATACTGGGCTAGACATTTTCTTACTCGGCAGTTTTTCAGAGGAGCAATAAGGCTCAGACCTCAGAGAAAACCGAGATTGTGGGATCTGCTCCTTGTCCTGGATTTCTTCTCAGGAAGAGAGATGGGACACACAGATCAACTGAACTTTCCCTAGCAAGGAATTTTCTCTAAAAGTTGCCTTCCTGGTGGCCATAACATTGGCCAAGAGGGTCTCTGAAATTAGCTCTCTGGGATACAAAGAGCCATTCCTAACCTTTTTCCCTGATTGGGTAGTTTTGATTCCTATGCTGGGTTCAAAACCCCAAAGTCTCATCTGTCTTTCACGAGAATCAGGAAATTGCTCTTCCAACGTTTAGGTCAGCTGAGGGCTCCAGTGTTCATTCCCTAGATGTTGGAGAAGCTCTGAGACAGTATCTAGAAGCCACAGCTCCTTTTCGTCAGTCTGATCATCTGTTCATTCTTTTCCACGGGAAAAACAAGGGCTTGCGTGCCTCTTCCAGATCTATTGCAGCGTGGATTGTTCAGGCTATTTAGTGGGCCTTTAAGGCTAAGGGCTTGACGCCTCCAGAGCCGGTGACCGCCCATTCAACCAGGGGTGTTTCTACATCATGGGCGGCTTACCGACATGTCGCCCCAGAAGTGATTTGCAAGGCGGCCTCATGCTCTTCAATTAATACGTTCATGGCGCACTGCTGCGTAGAACCGGCCTTTTTGTCTTCTGTTAATTTTGGTTTGCATATCCTGTCTGTTGATGGTGCCAATTAAACCTTTTTCTTTTGACCAGCAATTGCCCACCCGGGTGTGTATGGCTAGTTATTTCCCATACGTAGGCTGCCATGGAGTCTGTCAGGAAAACTGAAAATTTACTATCAAATACTTATAATAATTTTCCTTTCCTGATGGACTCCATGGCAGCAGGAGTTCCCTCTCATTGGCTGGAGTAGGCTGGAGTAGGCCAAGTTATAGAACACAGCCTCTGGCCTGGATCAAAGATCTATGGGAGAGGGGTCCTATAAGGTATGAGGGGGCGGGATTAACCCATATGTAGGCTGCCATGGAGTCCATCAGGAAAGGAAAATTACGGTAAGTATTTGATAGAAAATTTTCAGTTTTGTACATAATGTAGTCAAATGGAGTTATGTACATTTGCTGAAATGCAATAAAAACAGAAACTAATAAAAAAAACAAGCCTTGTTTCAGTCCATGGATACAAAAACAAAATGAACATATAAAGAGCATTTTACTTGATACGACTAGTCTCCTACGGCATATTTACCAACATCATACATTTAATTGTACTTTAAGAGGCACCCTTTTCTTAACCACTTACAGACCGGAAGATTTGGCTGCTTAATGACCAGGCCATTTTTTGCGATACGGCACTGCGTCGTTTTAACTGACAATTGCGCGGTCATGCGATGCTGTACCCAAACAAAATTGATGTCCTTCTTTTCCCACAAATAGAGCTTTCTTTTGGTGGTATTTGATCACCTCTGCGGTTTATATTTTTCGCGCTATAAACAAAAAAAGACCGACAATTTTGAAAAAAAACAATATATTTAACTTTTTGCTATAATAAATATCCCCAAAATGTTTTTAAAAAACAAATTTCTTCCTCAGTTTAGGCTAATATATATTCTACATATTTTTGGTACTTAGTAGGAACAAACGATATGTCTCCTCTCCCCTGACAGAACAAGGTTTTGTGTGTATGGGGATTTTTAAGTACCAAAGTTTGGCGCCATTCCACGAGTGTGTGCAACTTTTAAGCTTAATTTTTTTCAGCGTGACATGTTGGGTATCTATTTACCCGGCATAACTTCATCCTTCACATTATGCAAAAAAATTGGGCTAACTTTACTGTTTTTTTTTTTTTTTTTTTTTTAAGCACAAAACTGTTTTTTTTTTTTTTAAAAAAACGTGTTTGAAAAATTGCTGCGCAAATACCGTGCAAGATAAAAAGTTGCAACAACTGCCATTGTATTCTCTAGGGTCTTTGCTAAAAAAAAACATATATAATATTTGAGGGTTCTATGTAATTTTCTAGCAAAAAATTATGATTTTTACATGTAGGAGAGAAATGTCAGAATGGGCCTGGGAGGCAAGTGGTTAAAGTATAACTAAAGGCAAAACTTTATTTTAGTTTTGCATAGAATGGAAATGGATTAGAAAATGTGTGTGTTTTTATTGCAGTCTGTGCCCCCATTCACTCTCTCCAATTGACCTGTTTACCCATTATCATTGAAAGTGAAAGTAAAATAAAATCCCAAATTTTGGGTTGCCCCCAGCAAAGTGTAGAGGGGAAACTGGTTCTGATGACCTGGGGTTCCCAATGAATTCCCTTAATTTGCAGGGATTTCCTCTCACTTCCTGGTAGGCTATGGGAGAGGAAGTGAAGGGAAATCCCAGAAATGGGACACAGATGGCGAAAAATAAGTCTGACAGGGGTTATGGCCCTCTCTTACTCTATCCAAAATTTTTAAAAAAAGTTTTGCCTATAGTTCTACTTTAAGTTTAACCAACGACATACGTCGGCAAAGTGGTTCGTTACCATGAATCGCCGTTTGGGTACGTCTGTACCTTTAAGAGCGATAGCAGTCACCGGAGGGGTGCGCGCCCGCTGCACGGCGGGGAACCCAATGTGCGTGGCCGGCGGGCACGATCACCGCTGGCCACCCGTGATCATGTGCACGAGAGCAGGAGCAGAGCTTTGTGTGTGTAAACACACAAAGCCCCATTCTGTCAGGGGAGAGGAGACATATCGTTTGTTCCTACTAAGTAGGAACAACGATATGTCTCCTCCCCCAGTCAGTCCTATCCCCATACAATTAGAAACACTAACTAGGGAACACATTTAACCCCTTGATCGCCCCCTAGTGTTAACCCCTTCCCTGCCAGTGATATTTATACAGTAATCAGTTCATTTTTATAGCACTGATCACTGTATAAATGTCAATGGTCCCAAAAATGTGTCAAAAGTGCCTGATCTGTCCGCCGCAATGTCACAGTACTGCTAAAAATTGCAGATTACCGCCATTACTAGTAAAAAGAAAAAAATTATAATAAAAATGCCATAAAAATGGCATAAATCTTACACATAGTTTGTAGACGCTAAAACCTTTGCGCGAACCAATTAATATAGGCTTATCGCTTATATTTTTTAAAAGTTTTACTGGTTACATGTTTCGACTTACAGAGGAGATCTAGGCTAGAATTATTACTCTCGCTCTACCGTTTGCGGCGATACCTCGTATGTGTGGTTTGAACGCCGTTTCTATATGTGGGCGGGACTTACGTATGCGTTCGCTTCTGCGTGCGAGCTCACGGGAACGTGGGCGCTTTAAATTTATTTTATTTTTTTTAAGTTAATTTTACTTTTTTTTTTGTTTGACCCTTTTTAAAAAAAAATAATTTTTTTGATCACTTTTATTCCTATTACAAGGAATGTAAACATCCCTTGTAATAGGAATATGACATGATCAGTCCTCTTTACAGTGATATATGGGATCAATAAGACCCCCCCCCCCCCCAATCTCACCTCTAGGCTGGGAAGCCTGAAATAAAAATAACCCAAAAAAACTATCTCGCTTCCCAGACGAGGCGGCGCCATTTGTTTGAATGCAGAGGCCAGGCGTGATGTCGAAACATCGCGTGCGGCCTCCGAATGATCATAGAGACTCCGGCAACCATTTGGTCCACCGGAAATCTCTATGGTAAAACATCTGGGGCCGGCGCATTCTGTCTCCGACTCACCGATGGAAGTGGTGAGTCGGAAGAAGCACTGGAGGGCGGCAGCCCGTAAGAACGCCCGTAAGAACGATTAAGCAGTGGAACAGCCGCTACGATCATTCTTATGGCGTAGGGAATCGGCTGAAAAAGCCGATATCTGAATAATGACTGTAGCTGCAGGCATCATTCAGATATACCCTCACAAATTCAAGGACATCATATGATGGCCAGCGGGCGGGAAGTGTTTAAAGGGATTGTAAAGTCTCAAAGTTTTTCACCTTGATGCATTCTATGCATTAAGGTGAAAAACTTTCATTGCTGCAGCCCCCCTCCCCCCCCCAGACCGTCCCTTTTTCTTACCTGAACCCATTCACTCCAGAGCCAAGCACGAGCCCAGCGGCTCCGGCCACTAGCTCTCATCTTATTGGACAGATTGATAGCAGCAAAACCATTGGCTACTGTTGCTGCCAATCAAATCCAGTGACATGGGAGCAGGGGGCAGGGCCGAGTCCCACTGTCTGTGTCAATGGATGCAGCAGCGGAACTCGGGAAAAGGGCTTACTGTAGGAGCACCCGATGAAGGGGAGGAGCCAGGAGTGCTGGCGGGGCACCCCAGAAAAGGAGGATCGGGGCTGCTCTGTGCAAAACCCTTGCACAGAGCAGGTAAGTATAAAATGTTTGTTATTTTTATTTTTAAAAATCTGAACCTTTATAATCACTTTAACGATGTCATTTGGTAAAGCTGGTATATGCCCTACTCATTCATGTGACTAACAATCCCCCATCCAAAACCATCTCAAATCCTGTGAGATATTTCTGCATTTTAGCTCTAACCCTGGAGTTCTACTCACAAAAGTAAGTACACCCCTCACATTTTTGTAAATATTTTATTATATCTTTTCACTTGACAACTCTGAAGAACGTTTGCGTTCCACCTGCACTCCAACTAGTGGAAGTGACGTATCACGTGCCCTACACCCCGCCGCTTTTCATCAGTAACGTCTGAAGTCATCAGGAGATATGGCTCCTGATGACGTCAGACGTTACTGATGAAACGCGTTGGGTCGTTTTTGAGCGTTTTTCCGCATTAGCGTTTTTTTTTTTTTTTCAAAAATTTTTTTTTCAATGGACCAAAAACGTCAAAAAACGTTGGTGAATGACGTTTTTGAGCGTTTTTGAGCGTTTATCAGCGTTAGAATGTTTTTACAGCTGAAAAACGTCTCTCAGAACCCACTGGTCCTGGGTTTGTTTTACAGCTTAAAAACGCCTATGCCATTTGCAGCTCAAAAACGCCTAGGTGGGCATGAAGCCATAGACTAACATAGACAGGCCTTTTTAAGCTGAAAAAAAAGCTCAAAAAAGCAGCTGTAAAAACGTCCGTGTGCATGAGGCCTTATTGTTTATGTATGCATATATTGTTATTCAGAGCACGGTATGAAATTTATTTGATTTTCTTCAACACATTATTAGACCTTTGGTCTCACTACCAGCTGCTCCTTAGAGGTTTTTCAGCACATTTTAAATTTATTTACTTTAATTGGTTCAGGGTGCGAGGCTTATAGGTATTTTCCCGGCTTATAGGTTATTTTTTCACTGAAGATATGACACTTTGCTACAGTGTACAGCTTATATAACAGTGTAAATTTGCTGCCCCCTCAAAATAACTCAACACACAGCCATTAATGTCTAAACTGCTGGCAACAAAATTGAGTACACCCCTAAGTGAAAATGCCCAAAGTTGGGCCCAAATATTTTGTGTGGCTACCATTATTTTCCAGCAGTGCCTTAACCCTCTTGGGCATGGAGTTCACCAGAGCTTCATAGGTTGCCACTGGTGTCCTCTTCATGATGACATCACGGAGCTGGTGGATGTTAGAGACCTTGCGCTCTTCCACCTTCCGTTTGAGGGTGCCCCACAGATGCTCAATAGGGTTTAGGTCTGGAGACATGCTTGGCCAGTTCATCACCTTTACCCTCAGCTTTTTTAGCAAGGCAGTGGTCGTCTTAGAGGTGTGTTTGGGGTAGTTATCATGTTGGAATACTGTCCTGCGGCCCAGTCTCCGAAGGGAGGGGATCATGCTCTGCTTCAGTATGTCACAGTACATGTTGGCATTCATGGTTCCCTCCATGAACTGTAGCTCCCCAGTGCTGGCAGCACTCATGCAGCCATGCAGACCATGACACTCCCACCACCATGCTTGACTGTAGGCAAGAAACACTTGTTATTGTACTCCTCACCTGGTTGCTGCCACACACGCTTGACACTATCTGAACCAAATACGTTTATCTTGGTCTCATCAGACCACAGGAAATGGTTCCAGTAAACCATGTCCTTAGTCTGTTTGTCTTCAGCAAACCGTTTGAAGGCTTTCTTGTGCATCATCTTTAGAAGAGGCTTTCTTCTGGGACAACAGCCATGCAGACCATTTTGATGCAGTGTGCGGCGTACGATCTGAGCACTGACAGGCTAACCCCCCACCTCTTCAACCTCTGCAGCAATGCTGGCAGCACTCCATTTCCCAAAGACAACCATTGGATATGACGCTGAGCATGTGCACTCAACTTCTTTGGTTGACCATGGCGAGGCCTGTTCTGAGTGGAACCTGTCCTGTTAAACCACTGTATGGTCTTGGCCACCGTGCTGCAGCTCAGTGTCATGGTCTTGGCAATCTTCTTATAGCCTAGGCCATCTATATGTAGAGCAACAATTTGTTTTTTCAGATCCTCAGAGAGTTCTTTGCCATGAGGTGCCATGCTGAACTTTCAGTGACCAGTATGAGAGCGTGAGAGCAATAACACCAAATTTAACACACCTGCTCCCCATTCACACCTGAGACCTTGTAACACTAATGAGTCACATGACACCGGGGAGGGAAAATGGCTAATTGGGCCCAATTTCACAGTTTCATAATTAACTGTCAGATGTGGAGCTACAGGGCACTAATGAGGAAATCTGCTGGGCCTGCATCCCTTTAGACGGGTTCCTGTTAAAAATATCTAAAAAAAATAACATTTTTGTTGCAAGAGATGCCTGAAATCTGACTTGTATCTTAGGCAGACTTCTGGGAAAATTGGTAAGCCAATCACACAAGCAGGAAATTTTGTTTCTGATGAGTGGTCAGTACACAGCCTGTGTACAGAAAACTCCAAGTAGCCATATTGCAATGTATTCTCAGAAAATTACATTGGCTGCAGATTGAAAAGGAAAGGTCATTTTTAATAACATTCAACTACAAAATGATTAGTGTCGCAATCATATGCGCTATATTATTTTTTCTTTATTTGCTATTTTTCCCCCCACGAAAGTTGAGTTACCTTTTAACTTTTAGTATCACCCGTTCTCCTCCTGTACTGTGCACATCCTGTGGATTCTGTTTTTACGCATAATCATACTTTATAAATACACACAGGAAGGGACAATAAAGAAAGATATAGCACATTATGTTAAAAATATGTAAACCATTCCAAATGTAATAAAGTGTTACTATTACTCAAACGCTAGTATTTTTCTCTATTGTTTCAAATTCAACTTAATAGGAGGAAAGAAACTTGAATACCCATCACGCAGCATCAAAATTATTGGCTGCTCTGTTTACAATCAGTTCTTACAAATACTGTCATTACATTCATATAAACAAAATATTAACAACAATAGTCCATTAAAGCTGTAATCTACTTCTTTAATTCTGTTAATTCAATCATATATTGATGCCGATTAGTACAATCTAGGAACTATATAAATAAAAGGTCTTAATGGGTTATCAATACATCTCCCACCTAGAAATAAACAAATGGTTAGCACAAAACACATATTCAAAACGCTTTCCAGACAAAACATATGTTGTTTAACCACTTCAATACAGGGCACTTATAGACCTTCTTGCCCAAACCAATTTTTAGCTTTCAGTGCTGTCGTAGTTTGAATGACAATTGCGCGGTCATCCATCACTGTACCCAAACTAAATTTTTATCATTTTGTTCCCACAAATAGAGCTTTCTTTTGGTGGTATTTGATCACCTCTGCGGTTTTTGCTAAACAAATAAAAAAAAGACCGAAAATTTTGAAAAAAATAAAAGTTTTGCTTTTGTTTCTGTTTTGTAAATAAGTAAGTTTTCTCTTTCACTGATGGGCACTGATAAGGCGGCACCGATGAGGTGGCACCAATGAGCAGGCACTGATGGGCACTGATGATGGGCACTGATATGCGGCACTGATGGGTGGCACTGATATGAAGCACTGATGGGCATTGATAGGGGGCACTGATGGACACTCATGGGTGGCACAGGTGGGCACTGATGGGCACTGATAGGCGACACTGATGGGCACTGAAAGGCTGCAAAGATGGGTTTTTATGGGTGGCACTGATAGGCGGCACTGATGGGCACTGATAGGCGGCACTGCTTGGCACTGATAGGTGGCACTGCTGGGCACTGATAGGCAGCACTGATGGGCATTGATACGTGGCACTGATGGGCACTGATACGCGGCACTGATATGAGGCACTGATAGGCATCCCTGGTGGCACTGGCAGTGGTAGGCATTGTGAGTGGGCACTGATTGGTAGCTGCCTGAGCACAGATTAGTATTTCCCTGAGGGTCTAGGGGGGCATACCTGGTGGTCCAGTGTGGATGGCCATCCTGGTGGTCCTGGGCGGCATGATGGTGGTCCT
Source organism: Aquarana catesbeiana (assembly GCF_042186555.1). NCBI lineage: Eukaryota > Metazoa > Chordata > Amphibia > Anura > Ranidae > Aquarana > Aquarana catesbeiana. Next base: position 217,324,229 of record NC_133333.1, on the reverse strand, counting down.
GGGCGGGATCCAAGGGGGGGGGCTGTGCTGATAAACAATCAGCACAGACCCCCCTATCAGGAGAGCAGCTGATCGGCTCTCCTCTACCCGCGTCTGTCAGACGCGAGTGAGGAAAAGCCGATCACCGGCTCTTCCTATTTACATCGTGATCAGCCGTGATTGGACACGGCTGATCACGTGGTAAAGAGTCTCTGTCAGAAACTATTTACCTAGATCGCAGTTGCGGTGTGTCAGACTGACACACCGCACCAACGATCGCCGCAATGCGCGCCCCTGGGGGCGCGCAGCAGCTTAATTTCCTGAGGACGTCATATGACGCCCAGTCAGGATATTGAAACCACTTTGCCGCCGTCATTCTGCTATATGGCAGGCGGCAAGTGGTTAATGAGAGTGCACTCTTTTCGAACCCATATTAAATGAGCTCATATTAATTAATTATCACCACTTGGATTTTCATTCAAGGACGTCCATCAAAAGTTGTCAATAATTACATAACATAACATTTATAGCGTGTTTATCACATTGTGCACAAAGATTATACATCACCAAATCCATATTGATTAACGATCTCATTCTCTTATTCAATCCCAACTATACAGATCCTGGAAACTTCTAGGAACAGATCTGGTTCCTTCTGTATTAACAAAAAACTGATACAATAATCATTATAGGGCCTACACACGGTCGGACTTTGTTCGGACATTCCGACAACAAAATCCTAGGATTTTTTCCGACGGATGTTGGCTCAAACTTGTTTTGTCTACACACGGTCGCACAAAGTTGTCGGAATTTCCGATCGCCAACCACACGGTCCCTTACACCATGTACGACGAGACTAGAAAAGGCCGGTTCAGAACCAAGCGCGGCACCCTTTGGGCTCCTTTTGCTAATCTTGTGTTAGTAAAAGTTTGGTGAGAGACCATTTCGCGCTTTTTCAGACTCGTGGTTTTCAGATCGTTTTCTGCTGTTCAGTTTGTGCTTGTGGGTTTGTATCTGCTCTTCAGTGCGTGCAGTCAGTTCGTATTGGAGTTTTCTGTGCGATCTTGTCCGCTCGTTGCTGTTTTTCAGGTCGCTCTTCACAGGCCTTGCTGTTCTTCAGTGCGTTCTGTTACTTCGTTCTGAGCAGCCGACCGTTTTCTAGCCATGTTGCGTATGCGTACTCCTCGTAGAGTTCGTGCTGTGCGTGGGCTTGGTGTTGGGGTCCTGACCTTGACACAAGTCCAGTCCATGAACAGGGTGGGGAGGAGTTCATGGACCAAGAATTGGTTGCTTCAGCGTGACCAGTTTTCTCATATGCCTTTGCTCCGTGAGATCCGTGAGAATAATCCTGATGATTTCAGGAACTTTCTCAGGATGACGGACCCCGTGTTTCACCGTTTGTTGGCTTCGCTGACCCCCTATATTAGCAGGCAGGATACCTGCATGAGGCAAGCCATCACTCCGGAGCAGAGGTTGGTCGCTACCATGCGGTATTTGGCGACAGGGAGAAGTCTGCAGGACTTGAAGTTCTCGACAGGCATCTCCCCCCAGGCTCTGGGTATCATTATCCCAGAGACCTGTTCTGCCATCATCCAGGTCCTGCAGAAGGAGTATATGAAGGTAAGATTTTTATCCTTTAATATCACATTTTATTGTATTGAATGTTTGCTAATATATTGTATTTCTTTCCTCATTCCCTAATTACCATGATTGGAATATGCTGTGAATGTCCCCTTTGTTCTCATGCATGCTGGATTTTTATGTAATTATTATTTTAGGTCCCTCATACATATTTGCCCTTCAATAACATCCCCAGCATGGTGTCTCCTGGCCTATATTCACCTCATGTAGTCACTTAACAATGTATTTTTTCAGCTCCATAGTAGTGCTTTACCCCAAACACCCCCTAAAATGTTTGGAAATGTTATTTTTGCTTTAAATTCTGGCAGAGTGCCAGAGGCTTTTTTTTGTGGTGTCCCCAAATAATTTTTAGTAACCCTCCCTCCCCCAACTGCTAAGTCAGCTGATCCCAATTCTCTGTCTATCCTCAATCATCTACCTGCTGACTTTGCCAAACCCATACACACCATACCCATCTCTTTTGTGGTCAGATTTATGGATGAATTCCCCAAAGCATGTAGTGCAAGGGCCTGCCTGTATACTTTCAAATGGTACTGTTTAAAGTTTTGGGATCCTATTATTATCTTGATAGGTAATAGCAGAATGTCCAAATGTCCTCAAATGTGTACAGTGTGTATTTCTATCTTTGTATTATGACACTTCTTACCTGTCCAGTGGGCTGCCAATAGTGTAACTAAGGAGGGGCTGTTCCAAGTAATACCCATTATTTAGGCATTCATCTCTCAATGAAGTGAAGAGGGTTACCTGTCCAAGATTTCCACACACCCCCTATAATGTTAGAAATGGCCCATGGGGGGGGGGGGGGGGATATGATAGGTGTACCTTATACTTTGGCGTTGTTAAATTCCCCTTAATAAATGCTATCTGGAGGTTGCCCCATAATGTTTGTGTCTAATCTGCTTGCCATGTTTCTGAATAAAAATAGTAATGTTTATTGTTTTTTCCTCAACAGTTTCCTTCCACGCCACAGGAATGGCAGACTGTGGCCTCCCACTTTGCCGAGCGGTGGGACTTTCCTAACTGCGGAGGGGCAATTGATGGGAAACACGTCCACATCGTCCCACCTCCCAACTCGGGGTCGTACTATTATAATTACAAGGGGTTCAATAGTATAGTGATGTTGGCGGTGGTGTCGGCTAATTACGACTTCTTGTATGTGGACGTGGGGAAGAATGGCCGGATGTCCGATGGTGGAGTCATCGCCCAGACGGAGTTCTACAGGCGTCTCCAGAATGGCAGCTTGGACTTGCCAGCTCCAGAGGACAATGTTGAAGGACTCCTATTTATGTTCGTTGCTGATGAAGCGTTTGAGCTGGGGGACCACCTGATGCGGCCATTCCCAATAAGGACCCTCACCCCGGAACAGAGGGTTTTTAATTACCGGCTGGCCAGAGCCCGAAGAGTGGTGGAGAACACATTTGGAATCCTGGCCAGCCGGTTCTGCCTATTTATGACACCCATCCATATGGCGGAGTATAAACTGAACCATATTATACTTGCGTGCTGTGTTCTCCATAACTTTTTAAGGAAACATTCGGCCAACTATGCTGGCTCAGTTGGGCCTGAGGCCGGAATGATACATCAAACCACACTGACGGCGCTTGAAAGTGGCCGTCCTGGCTTGCCCTCCCTGAGTGCCCGTGATTTCCGGTTACGCTACCTGGAGTTCTTTGCGGGTAGGGGGGCTATCAATATGCCAGCAAATCTGTGAAGCCTTTTTATAATTAAAAAAAAAAAGAAATTCTTTGTGGACATTTACTGCTTGTGTTTGTTTTAGCTGACCCTGACAGAAATGTGTTGAGTCCAGAAAATGTTGTGATTGTGTAACCTTATTATACAAAGCACTGTTTGCTGTTATTTACTAAATGCAAAAACACATTTCACTACAAGTGCACTTGCAACTGCACTGAACCTGCACTTGTAGTGCAAAGTGGATTTGCCCTTAGGAAATAACCCCCATTTTCGCAGAAAACAGCAATTACATCACACCAAAAGTGTTGTAGTGTTGAGACAATAATCCACACATTCTTGAGTAACCAACTTTTTATGCCTGCACAATCACATGTACATTTACCAAAGGTTTTTAAAACAAACCAACATGTTTGTTGTATAACAATTTTTGGAGTAGCATTATCAAAAATCGAAATGTCCATTTAAGATAAAACAGGCTTGTGTAAAACCAACAAGAAAGGCAAAAAACTTGAACTTACAAAGTTCACATTTGGTAAAACCTGAAGGCTATATCAGACATCAGTATTTAGAAACTGGGTTTGACATAGCATTCAGATGGGGGGAAATCACCCCTGGAAAAGCCAAATTTGGAAGATGCACACCAATTTACGAATGTCAACATGTGCTATCTGCCATCACGGGGGATCAAGGGACGTGTTTTGGGGGAGCAAGCCCTTCCTCACCGCTACTTTATAATTGAGGAAGGGGTTGCACCCCCAAAATGCGTCCATTGATCTCCCGTGATGGCAGATAGCACATGTTGGCACACTGTGTGCATCCTCCAAATTTGGCTTTTCAAAACATTGCAAAAATATTTAAAAGATTGGACCACAATCCAAAAAGTGATTTTGTGGGGTTTTAAATTCGCCCCAAAACATCAATGATGTTATTATTTTTTTTAATCACATCATTGATTTTTTGCTGTTTTTTTTTGCAATTCGACATTACACTCCATGATCTCCCCGATCAGGATCTGGGCACTTTCTGATGTGAAAGGATCTGGATCACGATCACCTAAAAAGAGAGAAACAAAACAAAAACAGGTATCAAAGATCTGCCACCATCCATCTCTTACCTGAGTCTGTGGTCGCAGACACTCACCTGTTGTGGTGCCAATTTCCACCACATCTTCTTCCTCCTCCTGCTCAGCTTGTGTTGGTGGTATTTCACCTTCTTCCATAGGTGGGGGGTCTGTGGTCTCCTTGGATGAGGGGTGTCCTCCGAGTCTTTTCTCCCCTATGTAAAACAAAAATGTTATAATTAGCACACAGATATTTGATGGCAGAACTAGAAATAGGAAACATTGCTTGGAAGTGGGGTACAATTGTCTATTTTAGCCGAGTTCCAAGATGTATTTTTTTTCTTGCCCTTTGTCAAGCTGCAATACTTTACCTGTTTGGTACAAGCTTCACAGATGGAGACCCCCCTATAGTATACACTGGAGCACCTGTGTGGCCCCCTAATAAAAATGGTGTTCTTGTGTCCCACACTAGTGCTCCAGTGTCCAGATGTGAAAACAGCTGCTCAGTGTCCTCTCCTTACACACAATCTAGTTTGCATTTCATTCGAGTAACAAACCCATCTACACAAACAAATATTTGGCATCCAAGTAGGCCCAAAAAAATGTGGGAAAATGCATATGGCCTAAACAATGTTGTTTTAGAGGCCGAAAGAAAAATGTTTGATACGAACGAATAATGGGCCCATGAACATTAAAGTTGCCCTTTTAAACGTTACAATTAAGAAAAGCATATGGAGCAGCACAAACGGAATAAAAACAGAAAGAATAGGTACACAGCAGAACTACTTACTTTTTTGCAGCACTCTCCGGATCTTTCGGTACTGCTCTGGCTCTCTTAATTTCAGGTCCGACCACCGCTTCCTGAGCTGATCTTTCGATCTTCGTACCCCGAAATTCTTGTGAATACTTTTGACCACTTTCGCCATGATCTGGGCCTTTCTGATATTGGGGTTGGGGTAAGGCCCATACTTTCCATCATAGTCGGACTTCTTCATGATGTCGACCATCTCCAACATCTCCCCAAAGGACATATTTGTTGCCTTAAAACGTCTCCTTCTGGTTTGGGACGTGTTCGGATCCGGGCTTTCCTCCTCCTCCTCCTCGTTCCTGCAGTTATCACGCACCTGCTGTGACTCCGCCATGTGCTCTTCCCCCACTGCGCCGAACGAAAAGGGGCGGGGAATAGAATAGAAAGAACGTCAGGGGCGGGCGGAGTTACACGCATGCGCAGTGTATAGAAAGCGTAACACACGTGCGTATTACGTACGATCTGTGAGCGGAGGAAGGAGCATTGGACGCGCCGATCGTAAGAACGAAGGTAAGAGACAAACTTGTGCCTATACTGCTTCTACATTGAGGCCTATATTGTAACAAGATTAGGAGAGTTTTGTCTGACATTAGGCTTTGTCTTGTGTTGTGTCTTGCAGTGAACATGGATATGCTACTGAAAGACAATGACTTCATGTCAGTATTCGTAGATATGTTAAGGGAGCTGCCCTGTCTGTGGGAGATTAAACACCCCCATTTCAAGAACCAAGCAAAGAGGAAGGCAGCACTGGTGCAATTGTGTGAAATTGTGAAGCAGGTGATCCCCACGGCAGACATCACATATTTAAAGATATTAATTGGTGGCCTGAGGAGCACATATCTAAGGGAGCGCAAGAAGGTCCTGGATTCACAGAGATCCGGAGCAGCAGATGACATCTATGTCCCCAGGATGTGGTACTATGACAGGCTGCATTTTCTGGCAGGCCAGACTGAACCCAGGCCATCCCTCTCCAGTCTTCCTTCAATGCTTCCTTCCCCCCCGGCTGAGGCTTCTGACGCCCAACCTGGGCCTTCCAGGCCACATGTGGAGGAGCCCAGATTGAGCCAGGTATAGCATTCCTCTAAATATTTCTGCTTGTCCAATCAATGATGTTAACTAGATGTTAGTTGGGAGTACTAATTTATAATTGTGATTGATGATGCGAAACATTACAACCATGTCCCTTTTTCATACACAGGGAAGTCTCAGCCAGGAGGTGGCCGGGCCGAGCCGGCTGGCTGATCTGCAGGTCCCTCCACCTCCCCTGATAAGAGAAAGTGGCAGTAGGAGGAGTGCCCTAGAGGAGGCTGCCAGAGGACTCTTTTGGAGGGCTACAGAGGTCCTGGGAGCACGACAGACCATGGAGGAGGACATTGCTGCCGTCATTGCATATAAAATGCAGAGGATGGAGGAAGGCCAACAAGCCATGTGTGAGTCGCTCATATTGGAGGCTCTTAACAAAGGTATGAGGGGCCAAATTACAGCTCAGACACACCTTTGCGATGGTCCTCCTCCTCCTCCTGCAGGTCCTCCTCCTCATCCTCCCTCTCCTCCAGGTCCTCCCAGTCCTCCTCCAGGTCCTACTCCTCCTCCTGCCACATCTCCAACTGCACAGCCACAGCCTGGAAGGAAGCGTGGAAGGAAGACCAGAAAGTGAGGACCCTGGATCCAGTCTGGTCAGCCAAAAGATGCAGCCTCTTGTGGTACCACAGCCTGGGGACACACATGTCATCTGCTGCTATCTCTGCGAATTGTGGACCAGACTGCCCTCCCTTACATATGGACTCCTCAGGCCACCAATTTTGATGTTCAAGAATTGATGTCTGCCATGGGGGTCCCAGGCTTCGCTAATTTCTCCTGTTGATCCAGTGTTGCCTTCCTCTTTGTTTGGTTCTGATCCCTTAATAAAGGATTTTTGTTTTGAATTATACTCTCCTATGTGTTTTACTTCAAAAATGACAGTTTGTTTGTGAGGATTCAGGTACATTTCAAATATACAATGTGAAATGAACAAGGGACACCAACAACAAACAATCTCCTTGAGATTAAATAATAAAAGATATCAATGGTGTTGGGGTAACTTGACACACAAAACACACACAAAAATATTCTGGAGTAAAAATAAAAATAACATTGAACAAAGATCAGCCTTTGTAAAAATACAAACATTATATAAAAAAAAAAAAGCCTTAAAATCCCCAAAAAAATTAAATAAAAAAAAAAATTATGTCAGATGTGACAACTAATAACAATATATTCAGGGAATACCAATAAAAAAACAAAAATAAAACTTTGTGAGAAGTGTGTGTGAATATGAGCAGCAAAACTACTTCATTGTCACATTATAAAGAAGAAGAGAGTGCGCTGTATTAAACCATTTTTAACATTGCAGCGTGACGAAAGTGCTGTATCCATTGCGAATGCTAAGTTTACCAGAACGAGCTGTTCCGTCTTGGAATTTCTTCTGAGCATGCGTGGCACTTCGGAACAGGCCATACACGATCGGAATTGACGCGATCGGATTTTGTTGTCGGAAAATTTTATCCTGCTCTCCAACTTTGTGTGTTGGAAAATCCGATGGAAAATGTCCGATGGAGCCCACACACGGTCGGAATTTCCGACAACACGCTCCGATCGGACATTTTCGGACACCGTGTGTACGGGGCATTAGTGTTGTATTTTCCATTATCACACTTTATTACAATTACCAATAGGGGATATAAAAAGTAGACATGCATATTTATCTCCAGTGATCATTCATTATTGTCCTATCTTATACTGTTGCTATTTGCTTGGTCACACATTTAACATGTTACACAGAACTTGTCTAGTCTAGTCAGCTATCTTGTTCAAATGACTGGTACAACAAGGGTACAACCAGGTTTTTATCAGTGGGTGGAGCCTTCTCCCTTTCCACGCCCAGTGCATACGTGCCAACAGTCTCGATTTTATCAGGACAATCCCGATTTTTTGATCCTCGTCCCGATCAGAGGCTGTCCCAAATAAAATCCCAGGATTTTGCTTTTGTCTGTTTTTGGCACCGCAGCTGCTTCTGGCTCCAAAAAATAGGATTTTTATAACATCCTTTTATAAAATCCTTTTCTTCGAGTACATCACGAACACAGAGCCACAGTATTTACTGAATGGGCTATATAGGCACCTCTAGGTGATGGACACTGGCACACCCTAGACAGGAAGTTTAGTTCCCTATATAACCCCTCCCCTTACTGGGAGTACCTCAGTTTTGTAGCAAAGCAATATACGTGTATTAGAAGAGGGGAGGGACCTCTGTGTCCCGTGATGTACTCGAAGAAAAGGATTTTACAGGTAAGCTGTTATAAAAATCCTATTTTATTTTTCGTACATCACGGGACACCGGGGCACAGTATTTACTGAATGGGATGTCCTAGAGCAATGCTATCTGAGGGGAGGGAGACACAAACAAAAAGTAGGGTGCAATCAGACCTGAGGACCTTATACTGCTGCCTGCAGCACACTGCGCCCAAAGGCGATATCCTCATGCCTTCTCACATCCACCTGATAGAATCTGGTGAATGTATGGACTGAAGACCAAGTTGCGGCCTTGCTGATTTGAGCCATGGAGGCCTGGTGATGCACTGCAAATAAACAATTGTCCCCAGCAGAGGGGGGACCAAGAAAAAGTAGGGCTCCAAAGAAAGGCAATCTGATGAATTTAAATAATTAAACAAGTGTTTATTGTGGTACACAAATGGGTACATGTAGATATAAGAGCATGAACCGATAATTGCGGATCAATGAATATAATGTACCGGTATTTTATATCATCCCGAAAGTACATAAATCGTTGGAAAGTCCTCCGGGAAGACCAATTGTCTCAGCGATAAAGGGTCCCCTAGAGAAAGTTGGAAAGTATTTGGACAATATGCTGAAGGAAATCGTCATGGACCTTAAATCCTATGTGAAGGACACAGGCGATGTTCTGAGACATATCTCTAAGATTAATGTACAGGGAGAGCTCCTTCTAGTGGGGATCGACGTGGAATCCCTTTACACGTCGATCCCCCACGACTGGGGGATTAGGGCGATTGAAACATTTCTAGAGAGACATTTTCCTGATTATGGACCACAGAATGAGTTTCTAGTGGACCTGTTGACCTTCGCCCTTAAAAATAACTTCTTTCAGTTTCTATCAAGAAACTACCAGCAAATCAACGGCACATCCATGGGAGCACCCTGGACTCCAGCATACGCCTGTCTCCACTTGGGACTATGGGAGGAGGATGTGGTTTATGCCTCGCCGATGTACCTGAGCCAGGTACATACCTGGCTCAGGTACATCGACGACGTGTTTGTTATTTGGAAGGGTGATCAGAACTCGCTGACGGAATTCATAGATTTTTTGAATTCCAATGACCGAAACATCAAACTGACCTATATATGGGACCGAGAAAAGATCTCCTTTTTGGACCTGTCTATTAGTAGGAAGGATATATCCTTGGTAACTCAGACCTTCCGGAAAGAAACTTCTGCGAACACACTTCTAAGAGCAGACAGTCACCATCCGAAATGGCTCAAGGACAATATCCCTGTTGGCCAGTTTCTCCGCATAAGGCGAAATTGTACCAACAGGGAAGACTACAGACGCGAAAGCGACGAACTATATAAACGCTTCCGAGAACGCGGGTACTCCCATAAACAGCTGAGGAGAGCAAAACGTAAGGCAGCAGAACGTGATCGCCCTTCACTACTAGACAATACAAAGACAACAAAAAATACACTACATGTCTTCCCTTCCGCCACTGCCCCGGATCCAGTGAGAATTATCACGGAGTTTGGGACCCAGTGGGATACGGTTAGATCAATATTAGAGAAACACTGGGGCATACTCACCAGCACCCCCGGAATAGCCCAAATAGTAGGACCCGCCCCAAAAATGGTGGCTAAGAGGGCCAGAAACCTGGGTGACTGCTTAGTCCACTCTGAACATATTAGGAGTATTGACAGTTCTTGGCTATCCCAGTTCCCTAGGAGCAAGGGTATGGTCCCCTGTGGACACTGTCAGGTATGTCCATATGTACATAGGACAACAACCTTTAGCGACTCTCTAAATGAAAAGAACTTTGAGATTAAAAGTCTTATTAACTGCGCAACTACAAGGGTCATTTACATGTTGACTTGCCCATGTAAAAAGATATACATCGGGAAGACCAAACGCCAATTCAGGATCCGCCTAGGAGAACACATGAGGGAAATCCTAGAAAAAAACCCTGAGAAACCAGTGGCCAGACACTTTGCCAAATATCACCACGGCAAGCTGTCTGGCATGCAGGTCAAGGGAATCTATGCCTTGAATCTTTCCCCCAGAAGAGGGGATTTTGATCAAATTTTACAGCAAAAAGAAAAAAGATGGATTTTCCGTCTGGGTTCCCTGACTCCTCTAGGCCTGAACACGGAACTGAATTTACAGCCTTTCCTAATGGGGTAAAAATCTTGGATGGGTACCCAATGTGGAACTGGTCAACTAGCTATCTCTGAGTCCCTGCAGCACCCCGGCTAAGTTCACTGGGGCTAGGCTTGAGCATCACGTTTATTGCTCACCCTCTTCTATTATTATTATTTTTTAATATTTTTTATATTTTTATCATGAAGGCTCACAATATACAATATATCATGCAGGGCACTCTATACGGGAGAAAATCAAACAATCCCCCAAAACTCCCCCCCCCCTCTTTCTCTGTGTCCCCATATTTGATCTAGGGGAAGATATAAACACATAGGGCCAGGACTCATGGATATAGACGAGTGACCTTTTTCGATGTTCCGCATTGATGTATTTCTTGTGTGTTAGCCGAATTTGGATAGACTATGGGTCATTTGTGGCCATTACAGATAATATATACCCATACACGGCAGCAATGAAATTAACACCCTTTTTCTTCTCCCCCTCTTTCCTCCCTCCCTTTCTCCCCTTCCTTGATACTTCTCCAACTCTTCCTTATCCCCCGCTTGCTCTATCTCATTGATCTGTCTGATGTTTTAAATGTATTCCCTATTCAGATACTGCCTGGATGTCTAGTATACAGGACAAATGTAATAACAAAAAAGTGACATATTTAAATGTTTTCCCTACTGTACAGACGCTATATTGCAAGGAATAGGGATGTCAACTGTGCGGATTATCTGCCCCTCTATTTTCATCAATTGTTTCAAATCCCGAGACTGAGCACATAAGAGATCATGGATGAAGGGTTATATAACAATAAAACATTAAAAAGATTGCTACGTATATAAAGTGGGAAACGAACAGCAGACTGTTACACACAGACAGGGTGAGTTTCCTTCACATAGATTAGCTGGGTGGGCGTGTACGAGGAATGGACAGCAATAAGAAGGAGCCCTCGCACGCCACCTATACGTCCAGATGAAGCTACACACCCTAGTTTTGTGAAACGCGTTGACGTCATCACGTCCGGACGTCATGCCCGCTGTCATCCCCCGTTGGGGCTAGCCGGCTCGCACACCGAGGGAGCGTTCCGATCGGCCATACGGAACAGCCGTGCAGGAGGGAACAGGCACACTGAGGTGGTCGGCCATCAATGCACCTTAGCAGTGCTCAGCAGTAATTTTTAGGAGCATGGAGATCTCGTAGGAAGCACCTGATACTATGTGCAGTATTCAACCAAGCAGAGTATAGCATAGATGGATTACACTACGGCAGTATCTGTGGACTTCTAGACAGGACCCGGAAGTGGTAATGTACTTAACCATCTTTTTTGCATATCTCTGCCTAGCATATTATATGACAGCCATAGTTTCATTCACCGTACCAGTGCTCACTTGGTCAGACTCTTAACACCGCTGCATGCATTGCAGTAATCTGCCACTTACATCCCTGGACCTGCGGAAACTCCAGCTCCATCCCAGCACTACAACGGCCACATCTTCTCCATCTACAGGTTGATTGGTACCTGATCACAGGACCTTTACCAGTGCCCCACTCCACAGCCGTCTGCTCCCTCCTCCAGAACCCTCACCTCTCCCTTCCCCCCTTTCCATCACTCCACTCCCTCCCTTCCTTTTCCTTCCTTGTTCATCCAGTTTTGAGCCATCCCCCGGGGGGATTGATGTCTGGCTTGTAACCCTACTCAGCACATGCTGAACACTTTTTATGGTTTGGTTACGCAGACATCAATTGCCTGGACGTCCGGACGCTTTATTTGTTTGTTAGTCAGTTTTTATTACATGTTTTTTGTCCCCCCTGTCTGTGTCATCTTTTTGATCGGGTTTCCAGTTATCGATCATTTTTATCAGGGCAATGCAATTATCGGTTCATGCTCTTATATCTACATGTACCCATTTGTGTACCACAATAAACACTTGTTTAATTATTTAAATTCATCAGATTGCCTTTCTTTGGAGCCCTACTTTTTCTTGGTCCCCCCTCTGCTGGGGACAATTGTTTATTTGCACATGTTCAGGGGCTGTAGGGCAATCTTAGATATAGGGTACACACTAGACACTCATTACATGGTGTAACAAGCCTCACTTTATCCAATTTGATTGCTGGTGATGCACTGCCCACGAAGCCCTAACATCGCTGGTGGAGTGCGCTTTGATTTGAAAAGGTGGAACTTTCCTCTTCAAACCATAAGCTTGAATAATTACTTGCCGAATCCACTTAGCAATAGTACATTTCAACGCTGCCTGTCCTTTTCTAGGACCTTCAGGGAACACAAACAATACATCCATTTTTCGAACCTGAGCATTCGCCTCTAAATAGATTTTGACCGCTCTTACTACATCCATAGAATGTAGTGACTTTTCTTCCGTAGAACAGGGTTCTGGAAAAAATGAAGGCAGAACAATATCCTGGTTTAGATGAAAACCTGAAACTACCTTCGGTAGAAAGCTAGGATGAGGACGCAATACTACTTTATCCTTGTGAATAATTAAATATGGCTCTTTACAAGAAAGAGACGCCAATTCTGATACCCTTCTTGCGGAGGAAATTGCTACCAGAAAAACTAGCTTCCTTGTCAAAAGGACCAAGGGAATATGTTGTATCGGCTCAAAAGGCTGTTTCTGTAATGCTGACAGAACTAAATTCAAGTCCCAAGGGTTCAGGGGTGCTTTAACCGGTGGATTAAGCCGCGTTACCCCCTGTAAAGCTTCAGACCAAAGAATGCGAAGCAAGTGGATATTGAAACAACATCGATAAGGCCAAGACCTGGCCTTTGATAGTACTCAAGGCCAGCTTCTTCTCTAACCCCATTTGCAGAAAAGCAAGGATTCTACCTATAACATACTTTCTGGGATGCCAACCCCTGGATTCACACCAGGAAACATATGCCTTCCAGACTCTATAATAAATGACTCTGGAAGCTGGCTTCCTTGCATTAATCAAGGTAGATATTAGTGAGCCTGAAAGCCTGCGATTCTTCAGAATGTGGGTTTCAATAGCCAAATTGTTAAATTTAGTGTTTGTAAGGCAGGATGGAACACTGGTCCTTGCGATAGCAGGTCTGGATGTGGTGGTAGGGTCCATGGGGGTCCTACCGCCATCTTTACTATTTCTGCATACCAAGATCTTCTGGGCCACGCTGGGGCCACCAGAAGCACCAACTTATTTTCCTGCTTGATCCTGCGAAGAAGTCGTGATAGCAGCAGAATAGGAGGGAATGCATAAATAAGTGAGAACTGATCCCACGGGGTCACCAACGCATCTGTTCCGCATGCAAGTGGAACCCTTGTTCTTGACACAAAGTTGTTGATCTTGTTGTTGAACCTGGACCCAAACAGATCTACATCCAGGATTCCCCATCTTTGGCATATAGCCAGGAAGATGTCGGGGTTAAGACACCATTCCCCCAGGAACAACTGCTGGCGACATAAGTAGTCCGCCTGCCAGTTCTCTATCCCTGGAATGAAGATTGCCGATATGCACGGCACATGCTTTTCTGCCCAGGTTAGGATCTGGTTTACTTCTCCCTGGGCTGCACGATTCCTGGTGCTCCCTTGGTTATTGATATAAGCCACTGCTGTGGCATTGTCGGATTGGATCCTGACAGGACAACCTTGCAACCTGAATGTCCTAGGGCTAGGTACGCTGCCTGAATCTCTAGAATGTTGATGGGTAAGGTCCTCTCGGTTTTGGACCATTTCCCTTGGACAGTCGTCTCTTCCAGAACTGCTCCCCAACCCGAAAGGCTGGCATCTGTTGTTACCACCTTCCAGGTAACTGGTAAGAAGGATTTTCCTTTCCGCAGATTCTCGGGTACCAACCACCAACTGAGCATCTGACGCACTATTGGTGTCAAACGCATCAGAAAATCTAGCACCTGGACTTTCTTGTTCCAGGCAGACAGGATACTGTTTTGCAGCAGTCTCGAATGAAACTGAGCATAGGGAACAGCTTTGAATGAAGCCACTATCTTTCCCAACAACCTCATACAAAGGCGAATAGAAGGACCCTCCTTTGCCCTGACTACCTGAACCAGCTCCTTTATGGCGCTGATTTTTGCCTGGGGTAAAAACACCCTCTTCTGGGTTGTATCTTTAACCAGACCCAAGTACTCTAGTCTTTTTACTGGTTTTAAAGAAGACCTCTCTAGCTTGAGGACCCAACCTAGGTATTCCAGGTAGTTGACTGTAGTGACCAAACTTTGGTCTAAGCGACCGGTCTATTAAGAGCAGGTTGTCTAGGTACGCTATAATCGTTATACCCTGGGCCCTTAATCTGGCCAGAGGAGGTGCAGTAGCTAGACCGAAAGGTAGAGCTACAAACTGAAAATAAAGTTTTTCCACTTCAAAACGCAGATATTTCTGATGAGCGGGGAAAATAGGTACAAGCAGGTATGCATCCTTGATGTCTATTGATCCCAGAAGTTCTCCTCTTTGTAGGATGGAGACTACTGATCGGATTGATTCCAATGCGAAAAGATCAAATTTTTAGGAACCGGTTTAGATCTTTGAGATCTAGAATGGGTCTGACATCTCCATTTGGCTTTGGCACCGTGAAATGGGATGGGTGATCTGTCTATCAAAGTGTCTGGACAAGGGGGAGGGGCTGTATGTGGCGGCGCGCAGCGGGGAACACACAGCTATTGAAATGAAAGCTGTGATGTTCCCGGTGCTGTAATCAAACAGGCGGTGGCGGCTCTCCTCTCCCTTCACTGGCTGCAAAATGGGGACACAGACTGCACTGGGGACACTGGCTGCACTAATGGGGACACTGGCTGCAATGGGGACACAGGCTGCAATGGGGACACTGGCTGCAGTGGGGACACTGGCTGCAATGGGTGACACAGGCTGCACTAATGGGGACATTGGCTGCAATGGGGACACAGGCTGCACTACTGGGGACACTGGCTGCAATGGGGACACAGGCTGCAATGGGGACACAGGCTGCACTACTGGGGACACAGGCTGCACTACTGGGGACACAGGCTGCACTACCGGGGACACTGGCTGGCTGCATTGATCTCTTGTATCATGTCCGCAGTCTCTGACCATGTCCCCAGTCTCTGACCATTTCCTGCACCATGTCCTCAGTCTCTGACCATCTCCTGTACCATGTCTGCAGTCTCCGACTATCTCCTGTACCATGTCTGCAGTCTCTGACCATCTCCTGTACCATGTCTGCAGTCTCTGACCATCTCCTGTACCATCTCTGCAGTCTCTGACCATCTCCTGTACCATCTCTGCAGTCTCTGACCATCTCCTGTACCATCTCTACAGTCTCTGATCATCTCCTGTACCATCTCTGCAGTCTCTGACCATCTCCTGTACCATCTCTGCAGACTCTGATCATCTCCTGTAACATGTCCGCAATCTCTGACCATCTCCTGTACCATGTCCGCAGTCTCTGACCATCTCCTGTACCATGTCCGCAGTCTCTGACCATCTCCTGTACCATGTCCTCAGTCTCTGACCATCTCCTGTAGCATCTCTGCAGTCTCTGACCATCTCCAGTACCATCTCTGCAGTCTCTGACCATCTCCTGTAACATGTCCGCAATCTCTGACCATCTCCTGTACCATGTCCGCAGTCTCTGACCATCTCCTGTACCATGTCCGCAGTCTCTGACCATCTCCTGTACCATGTCCGCAGTCTCTGACCATCTCCTGTACCATGTCCTCAGTCTCTGACCATCTCTTGTAGACATGTTTGCAGTCTCTGTACATCTCCTGTACTATGTCTGCAGTCTCTGATCATCTCCTGTACCATGTCTGCAGTCTCTGACCATCTCCTGTACCATCTCTGCAGTCTCTGACCATCTCCTGTACCATCTCTGCAGTCTCTGACCATCTCCTGTACCATCTCTGCAGTCTCTGACCATCTCCTGTACCATCTCTACAGCCTCTGATCATCTCCTGTACCATCTCTGCAGTCTATGATCATCTCCTGTACCATCTCTGCAGTCTCTGATCATCTCCTGTACCATCTCTGCAGTCTCTGACCATCTCCTGTACCATGTCCCCAGTCGCTGACCATCTCCTGTATAAAAATATTTTTAAAAACAGTCCCTTTCGGTATCGGTGTTGTTTCGATATCGGTTTCGGTTTTCGGGATCAAGGAAGATTTATTTTCGGTATCGGTTTCGGCACCAAAAAAACCATTTGGTGCATCCCTAGTCAGAAATGTTTAGTGTTTAAGTGGTTAAACGTCCCTCATTTACACACCAAAGTGTAATCCTTTAATCTAAAGGACAAATTGTTACAATGTTTATACTTAAGTTCCACTGTTAAAGAATGTTGTGATTCTTGGCAGACTGCCCGTTTTTTTTCCTTTCATTTGAGGGATTCAGCAGAGCAGAGAGAAAAACCAAACACTGGATCCCGGGGTCCAGCTCTCTAGAAAGAGAAGCGTTGCAGGCAAAACCTTGTTTCTTTGGACACGAGGCCCGGGTACCATTCAATTCGGCCCGGAAAAGACACTTTGAATGGATCTGGATGCATGGCCTGCCCCAACAAACAGCACGTCTTTACTCATGACCAACACCTTAGACACTGGCGAAAAAACTGAGGTACTCCCAGTAAGGGGAGGGGTTATATAGGGAGCTAAACTTCCTGTCTAGGGTGTGCCAGTGTCCATCACCTAGAGGTGCCTATATAACCTATTCACTAAATGCTGTGGCTCTGTGTCTTGTGATGTACGAAAAAGAAATATGGCCGCTGCTGCGAGATCTCTTACCGGCTAGCAGGTTATTTCCACTTGTGTTCAGTGGAGAGAGGATGGGCCTCCGAACCCTGCAGCCAATCGGCTTCTCTCTTCAGTGTACAAATGAACAATTCTCTTGTACATTAAAGCCGGGGTTAGCTGCACGGATCGGCCCCTCCCCTCTCCACTGAACACAGGGAAACAAGAGCTGCTAGCCACATGGAGCTGCTGCCAACCCTCCGCCCCATGGCCTGCTGTCAGTCTGTGAGAGGCAGAGCCAAGGGACTCAAAGAGCATATCACACAGCCGCCGCCTCTTCAGATAGACATGCTGATGTCACCGCTGAGCTCTGACCTACGTACGCGTCATCCAATAGGATGGCTTCCAGGGGCAACAGAGTGGTCCTATTTACTGTAGAACCCAAACAGTTTAGTCAGAACAAAGTTAGTGACATGGCAACAAAAGTTTTGCAAACTGGAGCACAGTGCTGCCGGTCTGTGAGAGGCAGAGCCAAGGAACTCTACTGCACTGAGGACACCTGATCTAAGGAAGCACTCCACTGGGGACACCTGATTTAAGGGGCACTCCACTGGGGACACCTGATCTAAGGAGGCACTCCACTGAGGACACCTGATCTACAGAGGCACTCCACTGGGGACACCTGATCTAAGGAGGCACTCCACTAGGGACACCTGATCTAAGGAGGCACTCCACTGGGGACACCTGATCTAAGGAGGCACTCCACTGGGGAAACCTGATCCAAGGAGGCACTCCGCTGGGGACACCTGATCTAAGGAGGCACTCCGCTGGGGACACCTGATGTAAGGGGCACTTTGCTGGGGATGCCTGATGTAAGGAGGCACTCCACTGAGGACGCCTGATGTAAGGAGGTGCTCCACTGGGGATGCCTGATGTAAGGAGGTGCTCCGCTGGGGACACCTGATATAAGGAGGTGCTCCGCTGGGGACACCTGATGTAAGGAGGTGCTCCACTGGGGACACCTGATGTAAGGAGGGTCTCCGCTGGGGACACCTGATGTAAGGAGGCACTCCACTGGGGACACCTGATGCAAGGAGGGACTCCGCTGGGGACGCCTGATGTAACGAGGGACTCCACTGGGGTGAAGCCTGATGTAAGGAGGGACTCCGCTGGGGTGATGCCTGATGTAAGAAAGGGACTCCGCTGGAGTGACGCCTGATGTAAGGAAGGACTCTGCTGGGGTGATGCCTGATGTAAGGAGGGACTCTGGGACTCTGCTGGGGACACTTGATGGCATCTGGTGGCAGGAGACGTGGCAAGTGACACGCTCAGGGCTCTCACTGATTCTGCATTATGATGAGTTGAACTATTTCATTTTATATTACAATGTATTAATAGAAATAATGCGCTTCAATCATCCTGACACCATAACAACCATGGTGCCGGGATGATTGAAGCTCTAACACCAGGTGTTTGGAGTATCTTTATATGCTGATTGTTAAACTTTATGCAATACAAATATTTCTATTGTGGTGTAGGATCTGGGCCTGCTGTCCCTCCATCCCTCTTTCTTTCCTTCCTTCTCTCTCTTTCCCTCCCTATTTCTTTCTCTCTCCATCCCTCCTTCATCTCAGACTCGAACCACATCCCATTTGAGCCATGCCCCTTTAAGCCACGCCCACTATTTAGTTTAAACCACACCCATTTTTTGCCACGGCGTGCTTTGCACACTGCATATTCCTTTCCCCTTGACACCACGCCTTAAAACAAATGCCCTGCTCCCTAATTACAATAAGACTCCGCCTACAGACAGAAAAGTGTCCCTATACTTTTTTTTACAATGTTGGCAACTATGCCAGTAGGCTGGAATGGAGAACTAAACATTTAAACAATAATAATCATGGCTACCGTTTATGAACTTAACCACTTCCCATCCCGCGTATAGACATATGACGGGCCGCAAGGTGGCTCTCTCATCCTGGGCGGCCGTCATATGATGTCCTCAACTTCACGGCCATCTAGGGGGGCGCGCGCCGTATCACTCGGAAGCCAATGCGCGCGCTCGGCGGCCGCGATGTCCGCCGGGCACCCGCTATTGCTTGTCACAGAGCAGGGACGCGGATCTGTGTGTGTAAACACACTGATCCACGTCCTGTCAGGGGAGAGGAGACAGAATATGCGTCCCTTGTATATAGGGACACCGATCGGTCACCTCCCCTAGTCAGTACCCTCCCCGCACAGTTTGAATCACTCCCTAGGTAACACATTTAACCCCTTGATCGCCCCCTAGTATTAACCCCTTACCTGCCAGTCACATTTTTGTTTTTTTCAAAATTAATGCTCTTTTTTTGTTTATAGCGCAAAAAATAAAGACTGCAGAGGTGATCAAATACCACCAAAAGAAAGCTTTATTTGTGGGGGAAAAAATCATCAAAATATATATGGGTACAGTGTTGCATGACGCGCAAGTCATTCAAAATGTTACAGCGCTGAAAGCTGAAAATTGGTCAGGGCAGGAAGGGGGTGAAAATGTATTGAAGTGGTTAAAGGGTGTTGGTCGCAATCAGCCTTTTCTTTCTTTGTTTAAAATGAATCCTAGAGTTACATAGCAAAAACTAATAATTTCAACTAGGATTTTATTTCTGCAACAACAACAAAATAAACATTTCCTTTGCCTTACAAAACCATGACCCAGATTTGAACATCATATTTAACAGTTTATTTCTAATTTCTTAGATATTCAGAACTGTCCTGCTTCACAGACAGGCACAATCTTTTAAAGGGGGGGGGGGGGGGGCGGGTGTCTGCAAACCGTCTGTCCCTCTCTTACACAAAGACACAAGGTACAGGTATGTGAAGGGAGGGATGTCTCTTCACCTCTCTCCTCTCTTAAAGAGAAACACACAGACATGTGAAGGGAGGGGTTGTAGGAATCTGGAAAGACACACAGACATGCAGGAAAATGAATTTTTTTCCTGTTAAACATACAAAGACTCACTTTTCCCATATGCCATTTCCTAAGCTTCAGTACCTACAACATAACCCTTCTGTATTTCTCACTTTTCTCATTTACAACTTTACAGAGCTTTTGCTTCAGTTTCATTACTTAAGGTGGATGTAAACACTCACATATACCCAATGAAGTGAACAGCCTCAGATGATACACAGATATGAAACAAATCTCCCTATTTGCATATCTGCTGTCTTCAGCTTTATATATTCTCTAGAAAGTTCAGATCCTGTTAGGAGATTTTCTCTTCCTGTTCAGCACTGCAGTGAAGCTTGGGCATACAGCCAAGACAGCTGATTGGAGGAAAGGTACTGACATAGGTACTGACTTTCAGAGCTGTTTGTTGAATAGTTCAGCTTTCTGCTAATTTATTTATAGTATCCTCCCCAACACGAAACTCAGACTGCTTTTTTCTCAGTTGATGGAAAACATGTCAGAAGTTATTAGGCTGATAACAGAAGAACTGAGCAGAAGAAAGAAACGGGACATAGTTCTTTGAAGAGAGATAAGAAAACACTGCAGATATATGTGCCCATTTCAAATTTCATGAATCGGGTTTACATCCGCTTTAACTCTTCCAATGTTACACACACATAAACCCTCAAACATAAGTAACAAAACTTATTTTACAAACCAGCTATACTTAGCATTACCGTTCTGTCTTAATTCAGGTAACATTGTCATTTTTACTACAAACAACAGAACATGCATTCAACATATGTTCATACAAGTACCGTGTCCTCAACATTAGCTAGCTACAAACAATTCGGGCATACACACATATCTTACAGTACAGCAGTTATACAATATGAGCGGTTAGCTCATCGTTTTTAATATTCAAACAAGTCTCATTGCTCTGAAACTTTTACAATCCAGGGACCAATGCAATGTTTACTATCACAGACTGAGGCTTCCTAAAAATACAACAGTTTAATTTGTATATCAGTCTCTCGCCCAATTTATCAAACAAAAACAAAATCGCAAGCCGGTGTCCAGTCATGAGCACCAAAACAAAATTCGGCTTGCACCTAAATGCATTTCAAATAAGCCAGCTAAGTATCTGATGATTTCCTACGCTTTCTGAATGTACTATGGCTTACAATACAAGAACACAACATTAAACCCACCACAAACAGTCTAGCACAATTCTGCATCATTTTTGTATCTCTTGTTTGCACAAATTGATCCCACTTCTGGTACCAATTGTTTTGTCACTTTTTTTGGGTTGTGGGTGGGTTTTTTGGGTTGTGTTCGATATGTGCAAAGAGAGATCACACAAATACTTAAAATTATAACATGTATTAAAAGTAATGATCGCTACAGATAAAGATAAAGAAAATATCAAGAATACTTAACTAAAGGTGCTTTTTCCCACATGGAACAGGTGATCAGGACCAGACACTTGCCTCATGGCCGTTCTGGGTGTGACTAAACCCGTATAGGATTTGGCTGTGGTAATATAGAACTTGGAAAGCCCACCCCCAGCCAACTCCCCTGGCAATATGACCCCTCAAGGACTTGGCCAGTTAACAATAACATTCCTTTGGTATACGGTGAAGTTATGCTTATGTCCTTATATGGCTCCTTGACCAGGATTTGGAGGCCTAGAATTCATTAGTGAGCCACAATATGAACTAACAATAATATAAAATTTACAGTTTCCCCATCACTAGGTCAGTAGTAAGTGACAGACAGTTCAGGGGTCAGTAGTAAGTAGGGATGAGCCGAACACCCCCCGGTTCTGTTTGCAGGAGAACATGCAAACTGGCAAAAAATTAGTTTGAACACGTGTGCGCTGTCTATGCTCATGTGTCTATGGGACACGACTGTCTATGGGACACAAACGTGAAAAATCAAAAGTGCTAATTTTAAAGGCTTATATGCAAGTTATTGCCATAAAAAGTGTTTGGGAACCCGGGTCCTGCCCCAGGGGACATGTATCAAAGCAAAAAAAAGTTTCAAAAACTATAGTTTTTTCGGGAGCAGTGATTTTACTAATGCTTAAAGTGAAACAATAAAAATGAAATATTCCTTTAAATATTGTGCCTTAGAACAATACCACAGCAAAATGACATTTCTAAAGGTAAAAATGTAATTTAAAACTACTCGCGGCTGTAATGTATTGTCAGGTCCCGGCAATATAGATGAAAATCATTGAAAAAAACGGCAGTCCATTACCAGGCCCTTTGGGTCTGCTATGGATATTAAGGGGAACCTCGCACCCAAATTGAAAAAAAAATGGCGTGGGGGGCCCTCCCAGGCACTATATACTCTGAACAGCAGTATATATACTATACAGCCTGCCCTATAGACTCTGCAGAAAATTGGGCTTTAGGTGTTGGTGGTACCAGAAAACTGTAAGCCCTCACAGTTACTTTTGGTGAGCGCGGGAACGGGCCCTGCTGTGAAATTATATATCAAGATTTGGAATTACATGCCCCTGTTAAACAGGGGCAGAAAAAATGGGCCTTTGGTGGTGGTGGTACCAGAACACTGTAAGCCCTCACAGTTACTCTTGTTGGGCACAGGAACAGGCCCTGCCATGAAATATTATATCAAAAATTGTAACTACATGCCCCTGTTAAACAGGGGCAGAAAAATTGGGCCTTGGGTGGTGGTGGTGCCACAACACTGTAACCCCTCACAGATACTCTTGTTGGGTGCAGGAACGGGCCCTGCTATGACATATTATATCAAAAATTGTAATTACATACCCCTGTTAAACAGGGGCCTAAAAATTGGGCCTTGGGTGGTGGTGCCACAACACTGTAACCCCTCACAGATACTCTTGTTGGGTGCAGGAATGGGCCCTGCTGTGAAATATTAGATAAAAAATTGTAATTACATGCCCCTGTTAAACAGAGGCAGAAAAATTGGGCCTTTGGTGGTGGTGGTGGTGGTACCAGAACACTGTAAGCCCTCACAGTTACTCTTGTTGGGCACAGGAACAGGCCCTGCTGTGAAATATTATATCAAGATTTGGAATTACATGCCCCTGTTAAACAGGGACAGAAAAATTGGCCCTTTGGTGTTGGTGGTGCCACAACACTGTAAGCCCTCACAGTTATGCTTGTTGGGCGCAGGAACGGGCCCTGCTATGACATATTATATCAAAAATTGTAATTACATGCCCCTGTTAAACAAGGGCAGAAAAATTGGGTCTTGGGTGGTGGTGGTGGTGCCACAACACTGTAACCCCTCACAGATACTCTTGTTGGGCGCAGGAACGGGCCCTGCTATGAAATATTATATCAAGAATTGTAATTACATGCCCCTGTAAAACAGGGGCCGAAAAATGATTGAAGGTGATTGGTTCAACTTTTTGTATATAAGATCCAGGTCCCTGGTAAGGCTCTTAATTTCAGTGAGTTTAGTTTTATTATTGGCAGCTGCTAGGGGACTGTGACATCATTTCTATACTGCACAGCATGGATCCCCTTCACCCGTCCTGCCTTCTTCTTGCCCGGGCGGGCCCCTCGGGCCCCGAGGCCCCTTACAGTTGTAACGGCTGTACCCCCCTGATAGCGACCCTGATTGTCAGTGGTCTCTAGCAATCTTCTGTACCATGTCCGAGGTCTGTAGAAGTCTTCTGTATTGTGTCTGTGATTTCTGGCAATTTTCTGTATCATGTCCATAGTCTTCTGTATTATATCAGTGGTCTTAACTAGTCTCCTGTATCATGTTGGCAGTATCTAACAATGTCCGGTAACATATCTGTATTCTTTAGCAGTCTCCTGTATCATGCCAATGGTTTAAGCAGTCTCCTGGAACATGTTAGTGGTCACTAGAAGTCTCCTATACCATGCCAGTGGACAATAGTGTACTGTATGTATATGTATGTGTATATATACAGTATCTCACAAAAGTGAGTACACCCCTCACATTTTTGTAAATATTTTATTATATCTTTTCATGTGAAAACAATGAAGAAATTACACTTTGCTACGTAAAGTAAAGTGTAATGTAAAGTAGTGAGTGCACAGCTTGTATATCAGTGTGAATTTGCTGTCCCCTCAAAATAACTCAACACAGGCATTAATGTCTAAACGTCTATGTCTAATGTCTGCCTTAACCCTCTTGGGCATAGAGTTCACCAGAGCTTCACAGGTTGCCACTGGAGTCCTCTTCTGCTTCTCCATGACAATATCACAGAGCTGGTGGATGTAAGAGACCTTGCACTCCTCCACCTTCCATTTGAGGATGCCCCACAGATGCTCAATAGGGTTTAGGCCTGGAAACATGCTTTGCCAGTCCATCGCCTTTACCCTCAGCTTCTTTAGCAAGGCAGTGGCCGTCTTTGAGGTGTGTTTGGGGTCGTTATCATGTTGGAATACTGCCCTGCGGCCCAGTCTCCAAAGTGAGGGGATCATGCTCTGCTTCAGTATGTCACAGTACATGTTGGCATTCATGGTACCCTCAATAAACTGTAGTTTCCCAGTGTCGGCAGCACTCATGCATCCCCAGACCATGACACTCCCACCACCATGCTTGACTCTAGGCAATACACACTTGTCTTTGTACTCCTTACCTGGTTGCTGCCACACATGCTTGACACCATCTGAACCAAATAATTTTATCTTGGTCTCATCAGACCACAGGACATGATTTCAGTAATCCTTAGTCTGCTTGTCTTCAGCAAACTGTTTGCGGGCTTTCTTGTGTATCATCTTTAGAAGATGCTTCCTTCTGGGTGGACAGCCATGCAGATCAATTTGATGCAGTTTGGGGCGTATGGCCTGAGCACTGACAGGCTAACCCCCCCCCACCCCTTCAAACTCTGCAGCAATGCTGGCAGCACTCATATGTCTATTTCCCAAAGAAAATGGATATGACGCTGAGCACATGCATTCAACTTCTTTGGTTGACCTTGACGAGGCCTGTTCTGAGTGGAACCTGTCCTGTTAAACCACTGTATGGTCTTGGCCACCATGCGTTTTTTCAGATCCTCAAAGAGTTCTTTGCCATGAGGTATGTGTTGAATTATTTTGAGGGGACAGCAAATTCACACTGTTATATAAGCTGCACACTCACTACTCACTACATGGGCAGCACAGTGGTGTAGTGGTTAGCACTCTCGCCTAGAAGTAAAAAGGGTCGCTGGTTCGGATCCCAACCATGACACTACCTGCCTGGAGTGTGCATGTTCTCCCTGTACCTGCGTACTCCGGTTTCCTCCCACACTCTAAAGACATGCTGGTAGGTTAATTGGCTTCTGTCCAAAAATTGGCCCTGGTGTATGGGTGTGAGTTGAGGACCCTGGATTGCAGACTCCTTGGGCGTGGGGACCAGTGTGGGTGTGTGTGGAGCGCTGTGTAGATTGATGGCGCTACATGGGTACCTTAAATATATATATAAAAAATAAAAAAATAAATACATAATAATGTAGTGGATGGGCATCTTGATGGGACGCAGTGTGGGGGGATGGGGACAACTGTGGGTACTCACTCAGGTTGAACTGGAAGGACTGGTGTCTTTATTCAACCTTAGTAACTATGTAATAACTATGTACTTTACATTGTAGCAAAGTGTCATTTCTTCAGTGTTGTCACATGAAAAGATATAATAAAATATTTACAAAAATGTGAGATTCTGTGTATATATATATATATATATATATATATATATTAGGGCTGTTACTAATTAAAATTTTCATATTCGATTGATCAATTTTTTTAAAATCGATTCATTTCGATTACTTATAGCGCACATACAGATCCAACTACTTTTAGCTGGCGTCATGCGTAGCTCCTCCCCCGTACGCGTTACGTTCAATCAGAACTTCCTCAGAACTTCCTCAGCGGGGCGGGGCTACGGCGTCACCCTACAGTCTATTTAAATAGCACCGTTGTGCATCAGGGGGACAGATGGAGAGCCAGAGACATCCATCACCTGCTGAGGCAGCAAAGTGTCAGCTCTTTGGAAAAAAGTGCCCTCATCATAAATGTTTCTTGATTGCTGGATAACCAATCAATGTCAGTTGATCGTCAAACTGACTTACAGCCAGGAAAGCCCTCAGATATGTTGATTTTCATAGCCAAGTCCAGGATTTACATAGATGTTTATCTGAATACTTCGACCAGTGAGATCAATCAAATCGTTAGGATCTGTCTTCCTCAATTTATGATTTCACGGACATCGACATCACCGGACTCCTCCCCCCTTCCCTTCGTTAGCAGACAGAGGCTTGGGGAAGGGGGGAGGAGTCCGGTGACGTTGATGTCCGTGATGTCACCGGATCTCCGATGGAACTCCATGAAGACCCGGAAGCCGGCGGAGAGGTGAGTACCGATCAAAAGAATTTTGATCGATCAAAAAAATTACTAATCGAGGAATTAATCTTTAATTTTCCCAGCCCTAATATATACTGTATATTAATTCTTTATGTAACTTTAGGGACAGTTGTTTGTAAAATAACAGTTGTAAAGGTGCACTGCAAGTAGGCCTGGGTATAGCATGCTGAGATGGATCAAGTTCAAATGAATAAAAACATTTATAATCAAAGAATGTTTTTTCCAAAACTTCCCATGCTTATTAAAATCAAGGCCACCAGAATAACCACACAACCTTTGGCAAAGCTCAGTCTTTTTGCCACACATGTAGCTAATCGTTTTTAGGGTTAGGTTACAAGCAATGGCGGCTGGTGCTCAAATATTTTTGGGGGGCGCAAACAAACTGAAAAATGTAACTATTAGTAATGCAAGGCTGTAAATAGCCATTTATCAGGTGATTATGTATCATAACTGCTAGGTAAAACTGTGCCCATCAATCTCAGCCTCACTGTGCTCATTATGAGGGGTTCCCACCATCCCTGTGCTGAGTTCCTGGGTCTGTACACCTACTGTGCTCATTATGAGGGGTTCCCTCCACCCCTGTGCTGAGTTCCCAGGGCTGTACACCTGTTGTGCCCATTATGAGGGGTTCTCACCTTCCCTGTGCAGAGTTCCTGGGTCTGTACATCTGCTGTGCCCATTATGAGGGGTTCCCACCATCCCTGTGCTGAGTTCCCGGGTCTGTACACTTGCTCTGCCCATTATGAGTGGTTTCCACCATCCCTGTGCTGAGTTCCCTGGTCTGTACACCTGCTGTGCCCATTATGAGGGGTTTCCACCATCCCTGTGCAGAGTTCTTCTTTACAAATGTGGTCTCAGATCTGGGCATTCCTCTGTAGGGGTCCAATCACTGACTGTCTGACTGACACCCTTTCCACCCCACATTACTTTTTATGTCTTCCAAACTGTTCAGCAGCTCAGTACATGACCAGCGTAGTTCAGAGGTACCCAACCTGCCTCTTACTGCTATACCACCAGGGTCGTCAATTCCATTGGGCACGCTGGGCAGTTGCCCGGGGGCCCCACTTGCCTGGGGGGCCCCACCTGCCCAGCGACCCTAGCTAAGCATCTATGTGTCACCCTCGCTCCAATTTTCTGTGAGGCCGTGCTACGGCCGCCATGTCCAGTTTCAGGCCGGCCCCTGGCGCCCTGGGATTGGGCGAAAGGGGTCATGTGCCACAGATGCCATGACGACCATCTGCAATGCTCCTGAAAGAAAGAAAATATATAAACCAACAAACACAGACAACATATAGAGAGGGCCTCCTCCTTATATAGTACCACTCCCCCTGGACTTTACTCACTGTCCCCTCCCCTCTTAGCTCTTCAAATTAACCCATGCATTGTCTCCCCTTAACACACTGTCATGCCTGGCCCTGCACTACTTTTTCTTTCTGTCTTTTCCGTTCTGGGCCTCACTTTCTCTGCACTCATTTAAGGTGGCCATAGAATAGATGATTTTTAATTCCATTCCTACTACGCCACCTTAAATGAGTGCAGAGAATGTACTGAGCTGCTGAACAGTTTGGAAGAGATAAAAAGTAATGTGGGATGCTGATTCCCCTCACTTGCTGAAGGAGACAGCGTGTGAGCCAATGACGCCGCGGGTCCGATAAAAGCTCCGCCCTACGGACCCACCAATCAATTACAACCACAGGAAACCTAATGCGAGTTGTGTGAGGTGGAGTGTTCGGGCGCAAGGCTCATAGCCCCAAGGACACTGTAAACTACGCCAATAGAGCTTCTTAGCCCCAATCACGTGTTTACACATGCATCATGAACTCCACTAGCACCCCTGTGTCTAGCGCCCTTAACACACACACTTAAAGGGACACTTTTAATTTTTTTTTTTTTAATGACAAGTAGCTTTGGGGAGGCGGTGCCCCTGCGCCCCCTATTGACAGGACGCCACTGGTTACAGGGTTAAGGCCTTAAAGAGGAACTGCTTACATAACTTGTAATAAAAACATCTTTGCCATTCTGAAGCTTCCCTCCAACCATCCAACCACTTTACATATTATTTTATATATACTGTGATTCTGTACTTGCCAAATATGCTGCAGAAATCTCCCTCCACTGAGTCTGGCTGCAACCATTTTAACTGTGAGCGGGTGAAGCTGCTGCCTGTTCACTCTCTTGATTTACACAGACACACACCTCCAGCTCGGCAGCTCTCATTGGTCCTTTTATGACTCACTCCCCCTCCCTTCCTGGCAAACTCTCACGAGAGTCAGAGAGAGAGCTGTGCATGATGTCAGAAGCCTAGGGTTTTTACCAGACAAGAAAAAGGTGGGCTGTATAAGGTATTTACTGCCAGAAAAAAAATGTTTTACTATCCAAATTTAAAACAACAAGGGCAGAAGATTTAATAGATGGAAAGATGAAAAAATGACTGAAGTTCTGCTTTAAGAAAGACAGTATGTGATTTTAGAAAGCCAGTAGGTATGACGTGAAGTCTGAATTTTAACCCCTTCCCGCCGACCGTACGCACATCTGCGTACTCTGCTTTCGGGGGTTATACCGGGATGATGCCCGCTGCTGCAGGCATCATCCGGTTCCGTTGTTTCGAATGGGCGATCGGCTATCCAAATATAACAACCGATGCGGCTAAAAGCCGCTCGGCTGTTATACCGGAGGAGCGGGAGGGGACGCCCCCCTCCCGCCGCCTCCCGCCGCTCTTGCCGGGCCTCCCGTGCGATCGGGAGGCCCAGTATCCAATCGGCTGCCTCCGGCGGCTGTGGGCGGGTTGGAACGAAGCTGTGGGCGGCTTCATACCAGCCTCCTCAATGTAAACGCGGAAGCGACGTCATGACGTCACTTCCCGTTTACTCGGCTGGCAATGGCGCTGAATTTAAAAAAATACACAGTATTCAGAGTCGCCATTTTCAGCGATCTGAATACTTTGCAGTGCAAAGGAGGGATCGGGGGTCTTTTAGACCCCCGATCCCTCCATAAAGAGTACCTGTCACCACCTATTACTGTCACAAGGGATGTTTACATTCCTTGTGACAGCAATAAAAGTAAAAAAAAAAACTTCTTTTTTTTTTAAACACAATTTATAAGTATAAAAATAAATAAAATAAATTTTTTTTTTTAAAGCGCCCCCGTCCCCACGAGCTCGCTTAGCGAAGAAAACGCATATGGAAGTCGCGCCCGCATATGTAAACGGTGTTCAAATCACACATGTGAGGTATCGCCGCGATCGTCAGAGCGAGAGCAATAATTCTAGCCCTAGACCTCCTCTGTAACTCTAACCTGGTAACCATAAAAAAAATTTAAAGTGTCGCCTATGGAAATTCATAGCTACCATAGTTTGTCGCCATTCCACGAGTGCGTGCAATTATAAAGCATGACATGTTTGGTATCTATTTACTCGGCAAAACATCATCTTTCACATTATAAAAAAAAATTGGGGTGACTTTACTGTTTGGATTTTTTAAAATTCGTGGAAGTGTCCCTTTTCCAAAAATTTGCGTTTAAAACACCGCTGCACAAATACTGTGTGATATAAAATATTGCATTAATCTCCATTTTATTCTCTAGATTCTCTGCTAAAATAATATATATATTTATTTATATGTTTGGGAGTTCAAAGTAATTTTCTAGCAAAAAATATGGATTTTAACTTGTAAACACCAAATTTCAAAAATAGGCTTAGTCATGAAAGGGTTAATGACTCGGCAAATCAACTTTTGAGAGTTTTGTTTTGTTTATTGTGGGTTCCCTTTAAGGCTCCAATCAATAAGGCAGGAACACACCCAGGTATGAAACTTGAACTTTAGACTCAGCCAGACATAATCCACTAAAAACCCTGCTAGAAGAAGAGCTGATGTTATCTGATACTTGGAATAACACCTTTAATACTATGCAGGGTGGAAAGGATGCTTAACCCTTTCATGACTAAGCCTATTTTTGACATTTGGTGTTTACAAGTTAAAATCCGTATTTTTTGCTAGAAAATTACTTAGAGCCCCCAAACATTATATATATATATATATATATATATATATATATATATATATATATTTTTTTTTTTTAAGCAGAGAATCTAAAGAATAAAATGGTGATTGTTGCAATATTTTATGTCACACAGTATTTGTGCAGCAATGTTTTAAACGCAACTTTTTGGGAAAAGGGACATTTTCATGAATAAAAAAAAACGAAACAGTAAAGTTAGCCTAATTTTTTTGTATAATGTGAAAGATGATGTTATGCTCAGTAAATAGACACCAAACATGTCATGCTTTATAACTGCACGGACTAGTGGAATGGCGACAAACTACAGTACCTAAAAATCTCCATAGGCGACGCTTTAAATTTTTTTTACGGTTACCAGGTTAGAGTTACAGAGGAGGTCTAGTGCTAGAATTATCGCTCTCGCTCTGACGATCGTGGCGATACCTCACATGTGTGATATGACGGCGGGACGAGGCTTCTGTTGTTCTGGGCGGACTTCATATGACGTGATCGCCCTCCCGAGCCACTAGGGGGCGCGCGTGCCCGCTGCGTCGCCGGCAGGGTGCGCGCGTGCCCGCTGCGTCGCTCGGAACCCGGTGCGCGTGCCCGGCGGCCGCGATGTCCGCCGGGCACCCGCGATTGCCGGGTAACAGAGCAGGACCATGGATCTGTGTATGTAAACACAGATCCACGTCCTGTCAGAGAGGAGAGGAGACCGATGGTGTGTCCCTTGTACATAGGGACACCGATCGGTCTCCTCCCCTAGTGAGTCCCCTCCTACCACAGTTAGAATCACCTCCCTAGGTCATACATTAACCCCTCGATCGCCCCCTAGTGTTAACCCCTTCCCTGCCAGTCACATTTACACAGTAATCAATGTATTTTTATAGCACGGATCGCTGTATAAATGTGAATGGTCCCAAAAATGTGTCAAAAGTGTCCGATATGTCCGCTGCAATATCGCAGTCACAGTAAAAATCGCAGATCGCCACCATTACTAGTAAAAAATAAATAAATAAATAAAAATGCTATAAATCTATCCCCTATTTTGTAGACGCTATAACTTTTACGTAAACCAATCAATATACGCTTATCGCAATTTTTTTTTACCAAAAATATGTAGAAGAATACGTATTGGCCTAAACTCAGGAAAAAATTTCTTAAAAAAAAAAAAAAAAAAAAATTGGATATTTATTATAGCAAAAAGTAAAAAATATTGTGTTTTTTCAAAATTGTCCCTCTTCTTTTGTTTATAGCGCAATAAATAAAAAACGCAGAGGTGATCAAATACCACCAAAAGAAAGCTCTATTTGTGGGGAAAAATGATAACAGTTTCATTAGGGTGCAGTGTAACATGACCGCGCAATTGTCATTCAAAGTGCGACAGCGCTGAAAACTGAAAAATGGCTTGGGCAGGAAGGGGGTGAAAGTGCCCTGTATTGAGGTGGTTAAAAAAAAAATTCTTTTTTATTTTATTTATTTTTATATTAATAACCCTAATCCTGGAGTTGGCAACCCATCAATTGTGGACAGGTGACAGTTAAGCCGTGATCCTTACTTGCCGACCCCCAGAACCTGGACAGGATAGGCGGCTGGAGTGGAAATTAAGGGACCGATCTGTATTTTCTGCTGCAGCAGCTGAAAGTAGGCTTCTCCTCCTCCTCTCGCCGATATTCAGCTGCCACGGGAGGAAAATACAGGGGATTGGTACCAATGTATGCCACCCCTCTTATCCCATTTCCTTTTCTTTCTGCTGCCCAGGTCCCCATGTTCTCACCTGCCCCCCCCACTGTTTTAGGATGATGAGTGGGGAAGAGGCCGGTTAATAAGTCACAAAGGCATATGTGTTGGAGCTTTGAGGTGCACACCCTAATACAATAGGCTGCGCACACCTATGGGTGACAGGCAGCTGCGGGCATCATCCCAGTATAACCCCGAGGCCAGTATAAAGCCGAGGCCGCACATCTGCGTACGCTCGGCAGGAAGGGGTTAAAGCCAAACTCCAGCCAAAACTTCTTACAATATCAATACACTTAATGGCCTTATAATGTAGAAAGTACAGTTCTATCTGCTGAACATACAACATAAAACAACAAAACCAAAATGTGTGACTGATAACTATGTAATAAATTCATTTCAAACATGAACAAAAAATACAAAATGGCTGACATTTTTCCTAAGGGGTGGATGGTACATAACCCAGGGGTAGAAAGGACTATTGTCCTACTACATATGATACAAGGGGCAGGACAGACACCATGGCAGATCTGATCCTGGGGCAGTAAGGACAATGCACCCCCTGGAAGATCTCATACAAGATGCAATAAGGACAATGTACCCCCTGACAGATCTGATATTGGGGGGCTGTAAGGACAACAAACCCCCCTAACAGATCTAGTACTAGGAGGCAGTAAGGACAATATATCCCCTGACAGATCTAGTACCAGGGGCGGTAAAGACAATGTAACCCCTGACAGATCTAATACTAGGAGGCAGTAAGGACAATGTATCCCCTGACAGATCTAGTACTTAGGGTGTACCCTCTGACATATCTAGTACTAGGGGCAGTAAGGACAATATATCCCCTGAGAGATATAGTACCAGGGGCAGTAAAGACAATGTACCCCCTGACAGATCTAGTATTAGGGGCAGTAAGGACAATGTACCCCCTGACAGATCTAATACTAGGAGGCAGTAAGGACAATGTATCCCCTGACAGATCTAGTACTTAGGGTGTACCCTCTGACATATCTAGTACTAGGGGCAGTAAGGACAATATATCCCCTGAGAGATATAGTACCAGGGGCAGTAAAGACAATGTACCCCCAGACAGATCTAGTATTAGGGGCAGTAAGGACAATGTACCCCCTGACAGATCTAGTACTAAGAGGCAGTAAGGACAATGAACCAGGGATGCGCAGTCAGGGGAGACAGGTGAGGCAGAGCCATGAACATAAAAATAAATAAAAATAAATAAAATATAAAAAAACGACTTCGAGGGTCGTAGTTTGGCGACAGACAGAGACCCCAAATTTGGGGGGTAGGATGCTGAAGTCCTACCCTACCACTGGTCAAAATGGGGCTCCTATCATCTATGGTTCCGGAGATATGGGGCAGCCTGTCAGAAGCTACATACAGAGCGGACAGTTTAAATACAAGCTGGCACACTCTGCAGCAGACTGAGAGGATGAGCTCACAGTGCCTCTCCTCACTTCTTGTCAGAGGCACTGAGCTCACTGGATAGCTTGGAGCCTTGGACCAATGGTAAAGCACCATTGGCCCAAGCTGTCCAATATAAATGCTGCAGTGGAGGTTCTCCTCTCACTGCAGTGTCATAGAAGGGGGCATGTGTCTAAAAGACACATGCTCCCTTCCAACCCAGCCTTCTTAAAGTGGTTGTATAGTCTTTTTTTGAACTTTTACCTACAGGTAAGCCTATAATAAGCCTTACCTGTAGGTAAAATTACTATCTCCTAAACCTGTACGGTTTAGGAGATATTTACTTTTCATGCAGCCGCTGACGTCATGCGGCGCATGCGCTGTTAAGGCCCGGCTGAAGGTCCGGCAGAAGGTCCGGCAGAACTTGCTTCGGCCACTCACAGCGGCGGAACCACGATACCTGGAAGACACACCGAGGCAATATGTCAGCTCCCTCGGCGTGAATCGGGTGAGATACCGGCGCCTCATTCTAAGGTGAGTATTTCATAGTGAGCTAGTATAAAAAAAAGTATAAAAAAGTATAAAAAAACAAAAAGGTGCGGGTTTACTACCGCTTTAACTACAAGGAAAAACAAGGGTTTATGTGTATATGATTCACCCATAATCCCATGTTTTACTCACACAGTTAGAGGGAGAATGAGGATCTGATGCTGCTGAAAAGGTACTAGCAAAATCATATATTATTATGCTATATGTTATAAGATAATAATCTATTATTTCTATTTACTTTGAAATTACTGGTTTGAAGTTATAACCTTAAAGTGGAGGGCCACCCTGAAAAAAAAAAAATACACCAAAAATCCTAAAAAAAAATAAAAAAAAAACATTTGAAAAAAAAAAATTAAACTTTCCTAAACCCTTGTTGCTAGGCAGTCTTCCTAATCTGCCTCTTCCTTTTCTGCGGCGTCTTCTGCTACTCGGAGAGCGGCCCCGTTGTCTTCTGGGAACTGTGTGTGTTCCCAGAACACCACGGGGCCATTCACAGAGCGCCGCGCCACTCGCGCGTGCGCAGTAGGAAACTGGCAGTGAAGCCGCAAGGCTCCACTGCCTGTTTCCCTTACCTAGGATGGCGGTGCCGGGGACCCGAGAGTCAAGGGACGGGTCGGCCTCGGGCGGCCGACATCACGGACACCCAGGACAGGTAAGTACTTATTTAAAGTCAGCAGCTACAGTGTTTTTTTATGGCCGGAATCCCGCTTTAAGCTTCAGTAATTTGTCCATTAAGCCACCTGCTTGAGTACAGTTTTTGAAAATATAGTAAATTACCTTAAAAACAATATATAATAATTATTTGTATATTGCTTATGGTAAATGTAGTACCATGGGCAGTTAGGACAATGTACCCCCTAACTTATCTAGTATTAGGGCAGTAGGGACAATGTACACCCTGACTGATCTAGTATTAGGGCAGTAAGGACAATGTACCCCCCGACAGATCTAATACTAGGGACAGTAAGGTCAATGTAACACTGATAGATCTAGTATTAGGGCAGCAGGGACAACGTACCCCCTGACAAATCTAATATTAGGGCAGTAAGGACAATGTACCCGCACAGATCTAATAACTGGGGGCATGACAATGTACCCCCCCAATAGATCTGATACTAGGGTGAGTAAGGACAATATACCCCCTAAAAGATCTAGTACCAGGGCGAGTAGGGACGATGTACCCCTGGACAGATCTAGTATTAGGGGCAGTAAGGACAATGTACCCCTGACAGATCTAATACTAGGGCAGTAGGGTCAATGTACCCCCCTGACAGATGTAGTATTAGGGCAGTAGGGACAATTTAACCCTTACAGATCTAGTTTTTGGGGCAGTAAGGACAATGTACCCTCTGACAGATCTAGTACCAGGGGCAGTAAGGACGAGGCATCCCCTGACAGATCTATTAGCTGGGGGCAGTAATGACAGTTTCCCCTTCCCTTTCCCAACAGATCTGATACTAGGAGGAGTAAGGTCAATGTACCCCCTAACAGATCTAGTACTAGGGGCAGTAAAGTCAATGTACCCCCTGACAGATCTAGTATTAGGGAACTAGGGGCAATGTACCCCTGACAGGTTTAGTACTAAGAGCAGTAAGGACAATGTACCTCCCCCCCGACAGATCTAATAACTGGGGACAGTAATGACAATGTACCCCCCAATAGATCTGATACTAGGGGGAGTAAGGACAATGTACCCCCTAAAAGAACTAGTAAGAGGGCAGTAAGGACAATGTACCCCCTGGCAGCTCTAGTACCAGGGGCAGTAAGGACAATGTACCACTGACAGATCTAGTATTAGGGCAGTAGAAACAATGCACCCCCTGACAGATCTAGTATTAAGGCAGTAGGGACAATGTACCCCTGACAGATCTAGTACTAGGGGCAGTAAGGACAATATACCCCCTGACAGATCTAGTACTAGGGGCAGTAAGGACAATATTCCCCCTGACGGATCTAGTACTAGGGGCAGTAAGGACAATATACCCCCTGACAGATCTAGTACTAGGGGCAGTAAGGACAATATACCCCCTGACAGATCTAGTACTAGGAGGCAGTAAGGACGAGGAATCCCCTGCCAGATCTAATAGCTGTGGGCAGTAATGACAATTTACCCCCCCCCCCCTTTTCCCAACAGATCTGATACTATTGGAAGCAAGGACAATGTACCCCCGGGACAGATCTAGTACTAGTGGGAGTAAGGACAATGTTTCCCCTGACAGATCTACTACTAGGGGCAGTAAGGACAATGTACCACTGACAGATATAGTATTAGGGCACTTGGGACAATGCACCCCCGACATATCTAATATTAGGGCAGTAGGAACAATGTACCCCTGACAGATCTAGCATTAGGGGCAGTAAGGACAATGTACCCCCTGATGGATCTAGTACTAGGGGCAGTAAGGACAATGTACCCCCTGAAGATCTAGTATTAGGGCAGTAGGGACAGTGTACCCCCTGACAGATCTAGTACAAGGGACAGTAAGGACAATGTAGCCTGTGAAAGATCTAGCACCAGGGGCAATAAGGACAATGTACCCCTGACAGATCTAGTACCAGGGGCAGAAATGACAATATAGTCCCTGACAGACCTAGTACTAAGGTCAGTAAGGATTATGCACCCTCTGAAAGATCTAGTATTAGGGCAGTAGGGACAATGTACCCCATGACAGTTGTAACAACTGGGAGCAGAAATGATAATTTACCCCCCTCTTCCCCAATAGATCTGTTACTAGGAGGAGTAAGCACAATTTACCCCATGACAAATATAATAAGGATTCGGGGGCAATGAGAACAATTGCTCTCCAATATACGAGTATAGATGGCAGTAAAAGCCAATGTTCTTCTGATACAGATGATATAAGTGCAATGAGTGTGATTCCATATCACAGAGTACAGACAGACCCACCCCTCTCGGATGAGGTATCGTTGGATTGGAGGTAGAGGAGTAACCACGCCCCCAGAGTATCTTTGGCGACTGAGGGTCAAGTGAAACGGGCAGCGCCCTCTTCCAGTATACCGCAAGCTGGCGCCACATTGCCGGCTTTGGCGCCTGCGCCGTGTCAAGTACAGACGGGAGAGTGCACGGGAAGCGAGGAATCCTGTGAGGCGGCAGGAAAGCAAAATAGGCGGGAACTTGGAGGAGGGAGACCTCAGCGGAGCCCGGTACTGAGGCGGCCGCGGAAGGGGAGGCCTTCATTGATATCAGGGCTCCCCGGTGGACGGAGGGACTCTCATGCTGTCCTTTTCTGACTTGTTCTTCAGTAAGGAAAAGAACACAGTGCAGAAGTTGAGGTAAAAAGAAACGGCCCCCTCCCTCTCTTAGTCTTTATTTATGTGGAGTGACATGAAGGACATTTTATGTATATCTGATGAGAACCTGACACTGGCCACCTGCATGTGGTGACATTTCTTATAGAAAATGGTCTCCTCATGGGCTGTCTGTGAGGTGATACATGGAGGGTGGGGGGGGGGACGCGGGACAAGCCGAAAACAATGAAGACAGGAAGAGAGGGACTATGACAAATTGTGGAACCACTTCAGCTCCGGAAGGTTTTACCCCCGTCCTGACCAGGCCATATGTTGCGATACGGCACTGCGTTATTTTAACTGACAATTGCGCGCTCGTGCGGCGCTGTACCCAAATAACATTGACGCCCCCCCCCCCACAAATAGAGCTTTCTTTTGGTGGTATTTGATCACCTCTGCCGTTTTTATTTTTTGCACTATAAATAAAAAAAAAGACCGACAATTTTGAAGAAAAACAATTTTTTTTTAACTTTTTGCTATAATACATATCCAAATTAAAATATAAAAAACAAATTTATTCATCAGTTTAGGCCGATATGTATTCTACATATTTTTGATAAAAAAAAATCACAATAGGCGTATATTGATTGGTGTGCGCAAAAGTTTGAAAAAAAAAAAAAACAATATTTTTTACTTTCTGCTATAAAACACTACATAAAAAAAAATGTAAAGAAACGAATTTCTTCATCAATTTAGGTCAATTTGTATTCTGCTACTTATTTTTGGTAAAGAAAATCCAAATAAGTGTATATTGATTGGTTTGCGCAAAAGTTATAGCGTCTGCCAACTATGGGATAGATTTATGGAGTGTTTTTATTTGTTTATTTTTACTAGTAATGGCGGCGATCAGCGATTTTTAGCGGGACTGCCACATTGCGGCGGACAAACCTGACACTAAGGGGGTATTTACTAAAGGCAAAGCCGCTTTGCACTATCAGTGAACTTTAAAGTGCACTGAAGGTGCATGTGGAAGTGCAGTCGCTGTAAATCTGAAATGAGGGGAAGCTCTGCTGATTTTATCATCCAATCATGTGCAAGCTAAAATGCTGTTTGTTATTTTCCTTGCATGTCCCCCTCGGATCTACAACGACTGAACTTCCAAGTACACTTGTAGTGCAAAGTGGAGTTGCCTTTAGTAAATAACCTCCTAAGTAAAAAAAATGCACTGTCACTGTATAAATGAAACTGGCAGGGAAGGGGATAACATCAGGGTGGATCAAAGGGTTAAATGTGTACTCTGGGAGTGTTTTCTAACTACCGTATTTATCGGCGTATAACACACACTTTTTTCCCCTTAAAATCAGGGGAAAATCGTGGGTGCGTGTTATACGCCGATCCCCGCTAATTGTGAGCTATCGGCGGCGATCGCCGCTGACATTCACATAGCGAGTAGTTTTAAATATGGCGCCGCGGCGTTTGGAGGGACTCGGCGGAGCTGAACGAGCGCCGCCGAAATCACAGTGACTGCTCAGAGCCGAGATACACATAGTCGAGTGTATTCGGCTCTTTCCGGCGCCGCTCACAGTCACGCCCAGTCCCGCCATTGGACCTGTGTTATGTCCATCATAGGGCGGGACTGGGGGGACTGTGAGCGGCAACGAGAAGAGCCGAATACACTCGAGTATGTGTATCTCAGTGGCGTTCGTTCACTTCCGCCGGCGCCGAGTCCCTCCAAACTCCGCAGCGCCATATTTAAAACATGCAGCTATGTGTATGTCGGCGGCGATCAAGCATGGACACTGGGGGCAAGGCTGCACTGACCACTGGGGCAAAGCTGCACTGACAAGACTGCACTGGGGCAAAGCTGCACTGACAAGACTGCACTGGGGCAAAGCTGCACTGACAAGACTGCACTGGGGCAAAGCTGCACTGACAAGACTGCACTGGGGCAAAGCTGCACTGACAAGACTGCACTGGGGCAAAGCTGCACTGACAAGACTGCACTGGGGAAGGCTGCACTGACAAGACTGCACTGGGGCAAAGCTGCACTGACAAGGCTGCACTGGGGCAAAGCTGCACTGACAAGGCTGCACTGGGGCAAAGCTGCACTGACAAGGCTGCACTGGGGCAATGCTGCACTGACAAGGCTGCACTGACACTGAAAAGGCTGCAATGACACTAACAAGGCTGCAGACTGATGAGGCTGCATTGATGGGCATTTAAATGTACGTTTTTTTTCCTTAACCTCTTGCTTACCGGGCACTTAAACCCCCCTCCTATCCAGACCAATTTTCAGCTTTCGGCGCTGACGCACTTTGAATGACAATTGCGTGGTCATACTACACTGTACCCAAATGAAATTTTTATCATTTTTTCACCACAAATAGAGCTTTCTTTTGGTGGTATTTGATCACCTCTGCGGTTTTTACTTTTTATTAAAAAAATGTAAAAAACTGAATTTTTTTTTAAAAAAAAGTTTATTTTTTTATATTTTGTTTTAAAAAATTTTAAACGGGTAATTTTTCTCCTTCATTGATGTACGCTGATGAGGCGGCAGTGATGGGCACTGATGGGCGGCAGTGATGGGCACTGATGGGTGGCAGTGATGGGCACTGATGGGTGGCAGTGATGGGCAGCACTGGCAGGTGGCACTGATTGGCACTACAGGTGGGCATTGATAGGTGGTACTTGTGGGCACTGATAGGTGGTACTTGTGGGCACTGTTAGGTGGCACTGTGGGCACTGTTAGGTGGCACTGTGGGCACTATTAGGTGGCACTGTGGGCACTATTAGGTGGCACTTTTATTGGGCACTGATGAGGCAGATGTGCCTCTTCCACTAAGGGACCGATGTCCCTCACATCCGATCCGGTGATCGGCTTTTTTTTCTACTCGCGCTGTCAGCGTGAGTAAAAAAAAAAAAACGATTACCGATCTTTTGTTTACATCATGTGATCAGCTGTCATTGGCTGACAGCTGATCACATGGTAAGGGGCCGGGACCGGCCCCTTACACAGATCGGTGATCAGCCGAGTCTCAGTGACTCGGTGATCACAACGCGCCCGGCGCGTGCCCTGCTGGGCGCGCGCAGGGAGCGTGCACAGGGGAGGACGTCATATGACGTCCTCCCGGGAATGTAGGTCCGCGCTGTAGCCGTCATTCGGCTATAGCGCGGATGCCAAGCGGTTAAACTTCCCTCCTAAAAGTTTTTTTCCTTAAAATTCTCTCCTAAACTTGGGGTGCGTGTTATACGCCGATAAATACGGTATGTGTGTGTGTGTGTGGGGGGGGGGGGGGGGCTTGTACTGTGGAAAGGCAGAGATCGGTGTTCCTGCAGAAACACAAGATCTCTGTCTTCCCTTCTCAAAGAATGGTGATCTGCCTTGTTTACACAGGCAGACCGCTGCTCTCCGAAACAATCGGCGGACATCGGGTCAGCTGGACCAGCTGATTGGCTCCTGCTGTGTCCAATCACAGTGGGAGCGGGTCACCGGCGGTGTGTGCGTGCCCCAGACCCGGAAGTGTCAGATCACATACTAGGTACATAATCTGGCACAGAGCGGCTGCCCTGCCACAGTATATCTGTGTGGGGTGGTCACTAAGCGGTTAAAGGATTAGTTCACCTTTACCAAAAAAGTGCAGATAAGGGGCGTCTGTAGCTAAAAACAAACTGTGAAGTTCTGACTAAAGTTGATTAATTCCTTTGCTATAGGTGTAGGCGATTTATGTACTTTACCTCATGAAGTCTAACTAGAAAATTCCTAGAATGTTGCTAAGAACGTTGCCAGGAGACTCCTAGTGTTACTGCTCACCTCCACCATCACAGGAGTGATCACTCAAATGCTGAGCTCAGAGCTACTACATCAGGGGAGAGAAAAATTATGTGAGGGGGTTTGAGGCTGGGTTCACACTAGTGCGATACCAGACATCCCATGTGATTCACACCCAGTTACTGTGCACATCACATGCCATGTCTGTGCGATGTGAATTCAGCCATACAAACTGTATGGCTAAAATTGCAATGCATTTACACCAAAATGGTGCAGGACCCTTTTTTTGGTCCGCACTGGAATCGGTGTTCAGACCCATGCGATCCAATTCCATCCGATTCCACAGTTCGCACTGCGTTTTGCGAACTGATTTGGGGGTGCCATTAACTTTACATTGACACCCACAGTGGTTTGCCGGGAGCAGTGTGAACTGTCTGTGAGTGAGATACAATGTGGTAAACCCGCACAGGAATTGGGCTGGTTCCCGCATCGCATATGTGTGAACCCGGGACTGAATCAGAGAAAGAGCTCACTCCTGTGATGGTGAGGATGAACAGGAACAACTAATGGGGCGTACACACGGTCGGACTTTTCTACCGGACTGGTTTGACAGACGCCGACGGACCTAATCCGGCGAACAATCCGATCGTGTGTGGGCTTCACTGGACCTTCAGCGGACTTTTCCAGTCACAAATCTGACAGACTTTAGATTTGGAACATGCTTCAAATCTTTACGTCGTAACTCTGCCGGACCCAGAAATCCGCTCGTCTGTATGCTAGTCCGACAGGCAAAAACCGACGCTAGGACAGCTATTGGCTACTGGCTATCAACTTCCTTAGTTAAGTC
Source organism: Aquarana catesbeiana (assembly GCF_042186555.1). Taxonomy (NCBI): domain Eukaryota; kingdom Metazoa; phylum Chordata; class Amphibia; order Anura; family Ranidae; genus Aquarana; species Aquarana catesbeiana. Next base: position 217,282,060 of record NC_133333.1, on the reverse strand, counting down.
CGGTGTACGTCATCACGTACAAATCCATCGGACTTTGGT